>NC_050186.1:32059226-32239052 GCF_008315115.2 Sander lucioperca | reverse complement strand
AAAAAAAGGGATAAAAGATCATAGTATAGCATGCAAAAAAAGTGAAATATAGTTATAGTATAGCATGTTGAAAAAAGTGAGGAAAATAGTCATAGTATAGCATGTCGAAAAAGTGATAATAAGTCATAGTATAGTATGGCCCAACAAGTGATAAAAGAGTCATAGTATATATGTCGAAAAAGTGATAAAAAATTCATAGTATAGTTGTCAAAAAAAGTGATAAAAGACATAGTATAGTATGTTGAAAAAATGAAGAGTCATAGTATAGTATGTCGAAAAAAGTGATAAAAAATTCAAGTATAGTATGTCGAAAAAAAGTGATAAAAGAGCATAATATAGTATATCGAAAAAAAGTGATAAAATATTCATAGTATAGCATGTCGACAGAGGTATAGTATAGCTGTTGAAAAAATGTAAAAGAGTAATATATAGTAGTCGAGAAAAGTGATTAAAAAAGTCATAGTATAGTAAGATCGAAAAAAGAGTCATAGTATAGCATGTTGAAAAAAGTGATAAGAGTCATAGTATAGATGTCGGAAAATGCATAATAAGTATGTTAAAAAAGTGAATAAAAAGTAATAGTATAGTATGTCGAAAAAGTGATAAAAGAGTCATAGTATAGTATGTCGAAAAGTGATAAGAAATCAAGATAGTATGTCGAAAAAAAGTGAGAAATAGTCATAGTAAGCAATGTTGAAAAAAGTGATAAAAAGTCCACAGTATAGTATGTCGAAAAAATTGATAAAAGAGTCCATACGTAGTATGTCGAACAAAAGTGTAAATTGTCATAGTATAGCATGTCGACAGAGGTATAGTATAGCATGTAGAAAAAAGTGATTAAAAAGTTATAGTATAGTAGTCGAAAAAGTGATAAAAGAGTAATAGTATAGTATGTGACGAGAAAATGATAAAAAAGTCTAGTATAGTATGTCGAAAAAAAGTGAGAAAATATCATAGAATAGCAGGTTGAAAAAGTGATAAAAGAGTCATAGATAGTATGTCGAAAAAAGGGATAAAAAGACTCATAGTATAGCATGTCAAAAAAGTGATAATATAGTATAGTATAGATGTTGAAAAAAGTGAGAAAATAGTCATAGTATAGCATTTTAAAAAAGTGATAAACAGTAAGTATAGCATGTCGATAAGTGATATAAGTCATAGTATAGTATGTTGAAAAAAGTAGAAAATAGTCATAGTTAGCATGTCGAAAAAGTGTAATAAAGTCATAGTATAGTATGTCCAACAAAGTGATAAAAGAGTCATAGTATAGTATGTCGAAAAAAGTGATAAGAAAATCATAGTATAGTTTGTCGAAAAAAAGTGAGAAATATCATAGTATAGAAAGTTGAAAAATGAGAAATAGTCATAGTATAGCATGTCGAAAAAAGAGTAATAGTATAAGCATGTTGAAAAAGTGATAAAGAGTCATAGTATAGCATGTCGGAAAAGGCATAATATAGTATGTGAAAAAAGTGATACAAAGTACGCGTATAGTATGTCGAGAAAAAGTGATACAAGAGTCATAGTCTAGTATGTCGAAAAAAAGTGATAGGAAGTTCATAGATAGTATGTCGACACAGTGCGGAAAATAGTCAGAGTCTAGTATGTCGAGTAAAAAGTGATAAGAGTCATACTATTAGTATGTCGGAAAAAAAGTGATAATACAACATCAAAGTATGAGTATGTGCGAAAGAAGAACGTCGATCAACAAGAGTGCAGTACTATGATTGTATGTCGATAAATAACGTGCATATTAAGCAGAAGTCGGGGCGAGAGTCTAGTAGTTGAGACAAAAGTGAGCAAAGGAAATATGTCATGAACACGCTATAGCATGGTCGGTGCACAAGTCGATACAGCCCTCAATAGTAGTAAGTACAGTATGTCACAACCCAGTGAGCGTTTCCAACATTTAGTATACCGTAGGCGAGCAGTGATGCATTCGTAGATGTCAGTGATGCCAACAAAAAGGTGATAAAGAGTCATAGGCTATAGTATGTGAAAGAGGACCGTGCATGAGGGACAGCAGTCATAGTAGATACGATAGGTCATTATAAAGAGTCCCTGATGGATAAAAATCACGAATAGCTATGTCACTGCAGCACAAACAAACAGGGCGGATGATACAGTCAGTGACTATAGTATGTCGAAGTGACTATACAAAAAAGTGCATAGAGTCACAGTCTAGCTATGTCTGAATAAACAGTGAGTAGCACAGAGTCATATATATAGTAGGTCGAAAAAAGTGCATAAATGTCATAGTATAGGATGTCGAAAGAGGTAAGTATAGCAGTTAGAAAAAAGTGAATTAAAAGAGTTTAGTGATAGTATGTCGAAAAAGTGATAAAAGAGTAATAGTATCGTATGTCGAGAAAGGAAAAAAGTGATAAACAAAGTCATAGTATAGTATGTCGATGAGGAAACATAGTCGTAGATAGCAGGTTGAAAAAAAGGATAAGAGATCATAGATAGTAGCTCAAAAAGTCGCGACAAATAGTCATAGTATAGCATGTTGTAGACAGAGGATAGTTCGAATGTAGGAGAAACTGATATCAAAAGTAATAGTATAGTCTGTCAAAAAAAGTGATAAAGAAACAGTAATACGTAGCGTGTGTCGACGAAAAAGTGAGAGAGACATAGTATAGCATGTCGACAGAGAGTCATAGTATAGCATGTCGAAAAAAGTGATAAAAGGTCATAGTATAGATGTCTGAAAATGCAAATATAGTATGTTGAAAAAAGTGATTAAAAAGTAAAGTATAGTATGTCGAAAAAAGTGATAATAAGTCATAGATAGTATGTCGAAAAAAAGTTGAGAAAATAGTCATACTATAGCATGTTGAAAAAAGTGATAAAAAAGTCATAGTATAGTATGTGGAAACAAAGTACGAAAAATCTATGCAACTAGACTATAGTATGTCAAATCATACGTGCTAACAAGAGTCACTAGTATAGCAGTGTCGGAAAAGCATAATATAGTATGTTGACAAAAGTGTATTAAAACAAGACAGTAGTAAGTATGTCGAAAAAAGTGATAAGAATGTGTGAGAGAAAGACATAGTGTCGTATGGCGAAAACAAAATGTGAGAAAAGTCATAGTATAGCATGTCTGAAAAAGTGATAAGAGAATCATAAGTAGGAGTATGGCGAAAAAGTGATAAATAGTCATAGTTAGAGTATGTCCAACAGGGAGATAATAAACAGAGAGTCTAGTGAGTATGTAAAGCATGTGCATAAAAAGTGATAGGACGAGCAGTCGGAAAGGGCATATATAGTATTTTAGCAAAGTTGATTTGTAAAAAGTAGACGTAGTGCGAGTGAGAAAATAGTCAGAGTATCGCATGTCGACAGAGGTCTAGTATAGCATGGAGAAAACAGTGATTAAAACCGTTATCGTATAGCTATGTCTCGAAAAAAGATGATAAAGAGTCATAGTATAGTATGTCGAGAAAAGTGATAAAAAGTGTATATAGTATGTCGAAAAAATAGTCATAGTATAGTAGTGTCGAAAAAGTGATAGAGGTCATAGTATGTAGAAAAAGTGAAATAGTCATGTATAGTATGTCCAAAAAGGTGATAACGAGTCATAGTATATAGCATGTCCGGTGAAAAGTCATACTATAGTATGTTGCAAAAAGTGATTCAAAAGTCTTAGTATAGTAATGTCGAAAAAGTGCTAATAAAGTCATAGTCTAGTATGTTGAAAGAAGTGCGCAATAGTCATAGTATAGCACTGTCCCGAAAAGTGATATAACGTCATAGTATAGATATGTCAACCACGTGCGAGAAGCGTATAGTAGAGTATGTCGAGTGATAAAAATCATAGTGTAGTATGTCAAAAAAGTGATAACAGAGTCATGTATAGTATGTTGAAAAAGTGATAAAAGAGTCATAGTAACTAATGTCAAAAAAGTGAGAAAATGTCATAGTATAGCATGTTGAAAAGTGATAAAAGAGTCAAGTATAGTATGTCGAAAAAAGGATAAAAGACTCATCGTATAGCATGTCAAAAAAGTGTAATATAGTTATAGTATAGAAGTTTAAAAAAGTGATAAAAGAGTCATAGTATGTACGTAGAAAAAGTGAAAAAATATTCATAGTATAGTAGTCCAACAAGAGTGATAAAAGAGTCATATATATGCATGTCGGAAAAGGAATAATATAGTATGTTGAAAAGTGATTACAGTCACTAGTATAGTATTCTAAAAGTGATAATGAAGTCATAGTGTAGTATGTCGAATAAGGGATAAAGAGTCATAGTATAGTTGTCGAAAAAAAAGTGATAAAATTCATAGTATAGTATGTCGAAAACAGTGATAAAAGAGTCATAGTATAGTATGTTGAAAAAAGTGATAAAAGAGTCATAGTATAGTATGTCGAAAAAGGATAAAGAGTCTAGTATAGCATGTCGAAAAAGTGATATAAAGTCATAGAATAGTATGTCGAAAAAAGTGAAAAACTAGTCACCAGTATAGCATGTGAAAAAGTGATAAAGAGTGATAGTATAGTATGTTGAAAAAGTGATAAAGAGTCATAGTATAGTATGTCGAAAAAAGTGATAAAGAGTCATAGTATAGCATGTCGAAAAAGTGATAACAAGTCATAGAATAGATGTCGAAAAAAGTAGAAAATGCACAGTATAGCATGTTGAAAAAGTGATAAGAGTTATAGTATAGCATGTCGAAAAAGTGATGTAAGAGTCATAGTATAGTATGTCGAAAAAGTGATAATGAAGTCATAGTATAGTATGTCGAAAAAAGGGATAAAAGAGTCATAGTATAGCATGTCGAAAAAGTGATAATAAAGTCATAGTATAGCATGTTGAAAAAAGTGATAAAGAGTTATAGTATAGCATGTCGAAAAAAGTGATGTAAGAGTCATAGTATAGTATGTCGAAAAAGTGATAATGAAGTCATAGTATAGTATGTCGAAAAAAGGGATAAAAGAGTCATAGTATAGCATGTCGAAAAAGTGATAATAAAGTCATAGTATAGTATGTCGAAAAAAGTGAGAAAATAGTCATAGTATAGCATGTTGAAAAAAGTGATAAAGAGTCATAGTATAGCATGTCGAAAAAAGTAATAAAAGAATCATAGTATAGTATGTCGAAAAAGTGATAAAATAGTTATAGAATAGTATGTCCAACAAAGTTATAAAAGAGTCATAGTATAGCTTGTCGGAAAAGGCATAATATAGTATGTTGAAAAAAGTGATTAAAAAGTCATAGTATAGTATGTAGAAAAAGTGAAAAAATAGTCATAGTATAGTATGTCCAACAAAGTGATGAAAGAGTCATAGTATAGCATGTCGGAAAAGGCATAATATAGTATGTTGAAAAAAGTGATTAAAACGTCATAGTAAAGTATGTCGAAAAAAGTGATAAAAGTGTCATAGTATAGTATGTAGAAAAAGTGAAAAAATAGTCATAATATAGTATGTCGAAAAAAGTGATAAGAAAGTCATAGTATAGTATGTCGAAAAAAAGTGAGAAAATAGTCATAGTATAGCATGTTGAAAAAAGTGATAAAAGAGTCATAGTATAGTATGTCGACAAAAGGAATAAAAGACTCATAGTATAGCATGTCAAAAAAGTGATAATATAGTTATAGTATAGAATGTTGAAAAAAGTGATAAAAGAGTCATAGTATAGTACGTAGAAAAAGTGAAAAAATATTCATGGTATAGTATGTCCAACAAAGTGATAAAAGAGTCATAGTATAGCATGTCGGAAAAGGCATAATATAGTATGTTGAAAAAAGTGATTAAAAAGTCATAGTATAGTATGTCGAAAAAGTGATAATGAAGTCATAGTGTAGTATGTCGAAAAAAGGGATAAAAGAGTCATAGTATAGCATGTCGAAAAAGTGATAATAAAGTCATAGTATAGTATGTCGAAAAAAGTGAGAAAAAAGTCATAGTATAGCATGTCGAAAAAAGTGATAAAAGAGTCATAGTATTGGATGTCGAAAAAGTGATAAAATAGTCATAGTATAGTATGTCCAACAATGTTATAAAAGGGTCATAGTATAGTATGTTGAAAAAAGTAATAAAAGAGTCATAGTATAGCATGTCGGAAAAGGCATAATATAGTAATTTGAAAAAAGTGATTAAAAATAGTCATAGTATAGCATGTCGAAAAAGTGATAATAAAGTCATAGTATAGTATGTCCAACAAAGTGATAAAAGAGTCATAGTATAGTATGTCGGAAAAAGTGATAAAAAATTCATAGTATAGTATGTCGAAAAAAGTGATAAAAGAGTCATAGTATAGTATGTTGAAAAAAGTGATAAAAGAGTCATAGTATAGTATGTCGAAAAAAGGATAAAAGAGTCATAGTATAGCATGTCGAAAAAGTGATAATAAAGTCATAGAATAGTATGTCGAAAAAAGTGAGAAAATAGTCACAGTATAGCATGTTGAAAAAAGTGATAAAGAGTTATAGTATAGCATGTCGAAAAAAGTGATGTAAGAGTCATAGTATAGTATGTCGAAAAAGTGATAATGAAGTCATAGTATAGTATGTCGAAAAAAGGGATGAAAGAGTCATAGTATAGCATGTCGAAAAAGTGATAATAAAGTCATAGTATAGTATGTCGAAAAAAGTGAGAAAATAGTCATAGTATATCATGTTGAAAAAAGTGATAAAGAGTTATAGTATAGCATGTCGAAAAAGGTGATAAAAGAGTCATAGTATAGTATGTCGAAAACGTGATAAAATAGTTATAGAATAGTATGTCCAACAAAGTTATAAAAGAGTCATAGTATAGCTTGTCGGAAAAGGCATAATATAGTATGTTGAAAAAAGTGATTAAAAAGTCATAGTATAGTATGTAGAAAAAGTGAAAAAATAGTCATAGTATAGTATGTCCAACAAAGTGATGAAAGAGTCATAGTATAGCATGTCGGAAAAGGCATAATATAGTATGTTGAAAAAAGTGATTAAAAAGTCATAGTAAAGTATGTCGAAAAAAGTGATAAAAGTGTCATAGTATAGTATGTAGAAAAAGTGAAAAAATAGTCATAATATAGTATGTTGAAAAAAGTGATTAAAAAGTCATAGTATAGTATGTCGAAAAAGTGATAATGAAGTCATAGTGTAGTATGTCGAAAAAAGTGATAAAAGAGTCATAGTATAGTATGTCGAAAAAAGTGAGAAAAAAGTCATAGTATAGCATGTCGAAAAAAGTGATAAAAGAGTCATAGTATTGAATGGCGAAAAAGTGATAAAATAGTCATAGTATAGTATGTCCAACAAAGTTATAAAAGAGTCATAGTATAGTATGTTGAAAAAAGTAATAAAAAGTCATAGTATAGTATGTCGAAAAAAGAGTCATAGTATAGTATGTCCAACAATGTGATAAAAGAGTCATAGTATAGCATGTCGGAAAAGGCATAATATAGTAATTTTAAAAAAGTGATTAAAAAGTAATAGTATAGTATGTCGAAAAAAGTGATAAAATATTCATAGTATAGTATGTCGAAAAAATTGATAAAGGAGTCATACTATAGTATGTCGAAAAAAGTGATAAATTGTCATAGTATAGCATGTTGACAGAGGTATAGTATAGCATGTAGAAAAAAGTGATTAAAAAGTTATAGTATAGTATGTCGAAAAAAGTGATAAAAGAGTAATAGTATAGTATGTCGAGAAAAGTGATAAAAAAGTCATAGTATAGTATGTCGAAAAAAGAGTCATAGTATAGCATGTTGAAAAAAGTGATAAAGACTCATAGTATAGCATGTCGGAAAATGCATAATATAGTATGTTGACAAAAGTGATTAAAAAGTAATAGTATAGTATGTCGAAAAAAGTGATAAAAGAGTCATAGTATAGTATTTCGAAAAAAGTGATAAAGAGTCATAGAATAGTATGTCCAACAAAGTTATAAAAGAGTCATAGTATAGCTTGTCGGAAAAGGCATAATATAGTATGTTGAAAAAAGTGATTAAAAAGTCATAGTATGGTATGTAGAAAAAAGTGATAAGAAAGTCCTAGTATGGTATGTCGAAAAAAAGTGATAACATAGTTATAGTATAGTATGTTGAAAGAAGTGAGAAAATAGTCATAGTATAGCATGTTGAAAAAAGTGATAAAAGAGTCATAGTATAGTATGTCGAAAAAAGGGATAAAAGACTCATAGTATAGCATGTCAAAAAAGTGATTATATAGTTATAGTATAGTATGTTGAAAAAAGTGAGAATATAGTCATAGTATAGCATGTTGAAAAAAGTGATAAAGAGTCATAGTATAGCATGTCGATAAAGTGATAATAAAGTCATAGTATAGTATGTTGAAAAAAGTGAGAAAAAAGTCATAGTATAGCATGTCGAAAAAAGTGATAAAAGAGTCATAGTATTGAATGGCGAAAAAGTGATAAAATAGTCATAGTATAGTATGTCCAACAAAGTTATAAAAGAGTCATAGTATAGTATGTTGAAAAAAGTAATAAAAAGTCATAGTATAGTATGTCGAAAAAAGAGTCATAGTATAGTATGTCCAACAATGTGATAAAAGAGTCATAGTATAGCATGTCGGAAAAGGCATAATATAGTAATTTTAAAAAAGTGATTAAAAAGTAATAGTATAGTATGTCGAAAAAAGTGATAAAATATTCATAGTATAGCATGTCGACAGAGGTATAGTATAGCATGTAGAAAAAAGTGATTAAAAAGTTATAGTATAGTATGTCGAAAAAAGTGATAAAAGAGTCATAGTATAGTATGTCGAAAAAATTGATAAAGGAGTCATACTATAGTATGTCGAAAAAAGTGATAAATTGTCATAGTATAGCATGTCGACAGAGGTATAGTATAGCATGTAGAAAAAAGTGATTAAAAAGTTATAGTATAGTATGTCGAAAAAAGTGATAAAAGAGTAATAGTATAGTATGTCGAGAAAAGTGATAAAAAAGTCATAGTATAGTATGTCGAAAAAAGAGTCATAGTATAGCATGTTGAAAAAAGTGATAAAGACTCATAGTATAGCATGTCGGAAAATGCATAATATAGTATGTTGAAAAAAGTGATTAAAAAGTAATAGTATAGTATGTCGAAAAAAGTGATAAAAGAGTCATAGTATAGTATGTCGAAAAAAGTGATAAAGAGTCAGTATAGCATGTCGAAAAAAGTGATAAAAGAGTCATAGTATAGTATGTCGAAAAAGTGATAAAATAGTCATAGAATAGTATGTCCAACAAAGTTATAAAAGAGTCATAGTATAGCTTGTCGGAAAAGGCATAATATAGTATGTTGAAAAAAGTGATTAAAAAGTCATAGTATAGTATGTAGAAAAAAGTGATAAGAAAGTCATAGTATGGTATGTCGAAAAAAAGTGATAATATAGTTATAGTATAGTATGTTGAAAGAAGTGAGAAAATAGTCATAGTATAGCATGTTGAAAAAAGTGATAAAGAGTCATAGTATAGCATGTCGATAAAGTGATAATAAAGTCATAGTATAGTATGTTGAAAAAAGTGAGAAAATAGTCATAGTATAGCATGTCGAAAAAGTGATAATATAGTTATAGTATAGTATGTTGAAAAAAGTGAGAAAATAGTCATAGTATAGCATGTTGAAACAAGTGATAAAAGAGTCATAGTATAGTATGTCGAAAAAAGGGATAAAAGACTCATAGTATAGCATGTCAAAAAAGTGATAATATAGTTATAGTACAGTATGTTGAAAAAAGTGAGAAAATAGTCATAGTATAGCATGTTGAAAAAAGTGATAAAGAGTCATAGTATAGCATGTTGATAAAGTGATAATAAAGTCATAGTATAGTATGTTGAAAAAAGTGAGAAAATAGTCATAGTATAGCATGACGAAAAAGTGATAATAAAGTCATAGTATAGTATATCCAACAAAGTGATAAAAGAGTCATAGTATAGTATGTCGAAAAAAGTGATAAAAAATCCATAGTATAGTATGTCGAAAAAAGTGATAAAAGAGTCATAGTATAGCATGTTGAAAAAAGTGATAAATAGTCATAGTATAGCATGTCGAAAAAAGTGATAAAAGAGTCATAGTATAGTATTTCGAAAAAGTGATAAAATAGTCATAGAATAGTATGTCCAACAAAGTTATAAAAGATTCATAGTATAGCTTGTCGGAAAAGGCATAATATAGTATGTTGAAAAAAGTGATTAAAAAGTCATAGTACAGTATGTAGAAAAAGTGAAAAAGTAGTCATAGTATAGTATGTGGAACAAAGTGATGAAAGAGTCATAGTATAGCATGTCGGAAAAGGCATAATATAGTATGTTGAAAAAAGTGATTATAAAGTCATAGTAAAGTACGTCGAAAAAAGTGATAAAAGTGTCATAGTATAGTATGTAGAAAAAGTGAAAAAATAGTCATAATATAGTATGTTTAAAAAAGTGATTAAAAAGTCATAGTATAGTATGTCGAAAAAGTGATAATGAAGTCATATTGTAGTATGTCGAAAAAAGGGATAAAAGAGTCATAGTATAGCATGTCGAAAAAAGTGATAAAAGAGTCATAGTATTGAATGTCGAAAAAGTGATAAAATAGTCATAGTATAGTATGTCCAACAAAGTTATAAAAGAGTCATAGTATAGTATCTTGAAAAAAGTAATAAAAAGTCATAGTATAGTATGTCGAAAAAAGAGTCATAGTATAGTATGTCCAACAAAGTGATAAAGAGTCATAGTATAGCATGTCGGAAAAGGCATAATATAGTAATTTGAAAAAGTGATTAAAAAGTAATAGTATAGTATGTCGAAAAAAGTGATAAAATATTCATAGTATAGCATGTCGACAGAGGTATAGTATAGCATGTAGAAAAAAGTGATTAAAAAGTTATAGTATAGTATGTCGAAAGAAGTGATAAAAGAGTCATAGTATAGTATGTCGAAAAAATTGATAAAGGAGTCATACTATAGTATGTCGAAAAAAGTGATAAATTGTCATAGTATAGCATGTCGACAGAGGTATAGTATAGCATGTAGAAAAAAGTGATTAAAAAGTTATAGTATAGTATGTCGAAAAAAGTGATAAAAGAGTAATAGTATAGTATGTCGAGAAAAGTGATAAAAAAGTCATAGTATAGTATGTCGAAAAAAGAGTCATAGTATAGCATGTTGAAAAAAGTGATAAAGACTCATAGTATAGCATGTCGGAAAATGCATAATATAGTATGTTGAAAAAAGTGATTAAAAAGTAATAGTATAGTATGTCGAAAAAAGTGATAAAAGAGTCATAGTATAGTATGTCGAAAAAAGTGACAAGAAAGGCATAGTATAGTATGTCGAAAAAAGAGTCATAGTATAGCATGTTGAAAAAAGTGATAAAGAGTCATAGTATAGCATGTCGAAAAAGTGATAAAATAGTCATAGAATAGTATGTCCAACAAAGTTATAAAAGAGTCATAGTATAGCATGTCGGAAAAGGCATAATATAGTATGTTGAAAAAAGTGATTAAAAAGTCATAGTATAGTATGTAGAAAAAAGTGATAAGAAAGTCCTAGTATGGTATGTCGAAAAAAAGTGATAACATAGTTATAGTATAGTATGTTGAAAGAAGTGAGAAAATAGTCATAGTATAGCATGTTGAAAAAAGTGATAAAGAGTCATAGTATAGCATGTCTATAAAGTGATAATAAAGTCATAGTATAGTATGTTGAAAAAAGTGAGAAAATAGTCATAGTATAGCATGTCGAAAAAGTGATAATATAGTTATAGTATAGTATGTTGAAAAAAGTGAGAAAATAGTCATAGTATAGCATGTCGGAAAAAGGGATAAAAGACTCATAGTATAGCATGTCAAAAAAGTGATAATATAGTTATAGTATAGTATGTTGAAAAAAGTGAGAATATAGTCATAGTATAGCATGTTGAAAAAAGTGATAAAGAGTCATAGTATAGCATGTCGATAAAGTGATAATAAAGTCATAGTATAGTATGTTGAAAAAAGTGAGAAAAAATTCATAGTATAGCATGTCGAAAAAAGTGATAAAAGAGTCATAGTATTGAATGGCGAAAAAGTGATAAAATAGTCATAGTATAGTATGTCCAACAAAGTTATAAAAGAGTCATAGTATAGTATGTTGAAAAAAGTAATAAAAAGTCATAGTATAGTATGTCGAAAAAAGAGTCATAGTATAGTATGTCCAACAATGTGATAAAAGAGTCATAGTATAGCATGTCGGAAAAGGCATAATATAGTAATTTTAAAAAAGTGATTAAAAGGTAATAGTATAGTATGTCGAAAAAAGTGATAAAATATTCATAGTATAGCATGTCGACAGAGGTATAGTATAGCATGTAGAAAAAAGTGATTAAAAAGTTATAGTATAGTATGTCGAAAAAAGTGATAAAAGAGTCATAGTATAGTATGTCGAAAAATTGATAAAGGAGTCATACTATAGTATGTCGAAAAAAGTGATAAATTGTCATAGTATAGCATGTCGACAGAGGTATAGTATAGCATGTAGAAAAAAGTGATTAAAAAGTTATAGTATAGTATGTAGAAAAAAGTGATAAAGGAGTAATAGTATAGTATGTCGAGAAAAGTGATAAAAAAGTCATAGTATAGTATGTCGAAAAAAGAGTCATAGTATAGCATGTTGAAAAAAGTGATAAAAGAGTCATAGTATAGTATGTCGAAAAAAGTGATAAAAAATTCATAGTATAGTATGTCGAAAAAAGTGATAAAAGAGTCATAGTATAGTATGTCGAAAAAAGTGATAAAGAGTCATAGTATAGCATGTCGAAAAAAGTGATAAAAGAGTCATAGTATAGTATGTCGAAAAAGTGATAAAATAGTCATAGAATAGTATGTCCAACAAAGTTATAAAAGAGTCATAGTATAGCTTGTCGGAAAAGGCATAATATAGTATGTTGAAAAAAGTGATTAAAAAGTCATAGTATAGTATGTAGAAAAAAGTGATAAGAAAGTCATAGTATGGTATGTCGAAAAAAAGTGATAATATAGTTATAGTATAGTATGTTGAAAGAAGTGAGAAAATAGTCATAGTATAGCATGTTGAAAAAAGTGATAAAGAGTCATAGTATAGCATGTCGATAAAGTGATAATAAAGTCATAGTATAGTATGTTGAAAAAAGTGAGAAAATAGTCATAGTATAGCATGTCGAAAAAGTGATAATATAGTTATAGTATAGTATGTTGAAAAAAGTGAGAAAATAGTCATAGTATAGCATGTTGAAACAAGTGATAAAAGAGTCATAGTATAGTATGTCGAAAAAAGGGATAAAAGACTCATAGTATAGCATGTCAAAAAAGTGATAATATAGTTATAGTATAGTATGTTGAAAAAAGTGATAATAAAGTCATAGTATAGTATGTCCAACAAAGTGATAAAAGAGTCATAGTATAGTATGTCGAAAAAAGTGATAAAAAATTCATAGTATAGTATGTCGAAAAAAGTGATAAAAGAGTCATAGTATAGTATATTGAAAAAGTGATAAAAGAGTCATAGTATAGTATGTCGAAAAAGGGATAAAAGAGTCATAGTATAGCATGTCGAAAAAGTGATAATAAAGTCATAGAATAGTATGTCGAAAAAAGTGAGAAAATAGTCACAGTATAGCATGTTGAAAAAAGTGATAAAGAGTCATAGTATAGCATGTCGAAAAAAGTGATGTAAGAGTCATAGTATAGTATGTCGAAAAAGTGATAATGAAGTCATAGTGTAGTATGTCGAAAAAAGGGATAAAAGAGTCATAGTATAGCATGTCGAAAAAGTGATAATAAAGTCATAGTATAGTATGTCAAAAAAAGTGAGAAAATAGTCATAGTATAGCATGTTGAAAAAAGTGATAAATAGTCATAGTATAGCATGTCGAAAAAAGTGATAAAAGAGTCATAGTATAGTATTTCGAAAAAGTGATAAAATAGTCATAGAATAGTATGTCCAACAAAGTTATAAAAGATTCATAGTATAGCTTGTCGGAAAAGGCATAATATAGTATGTTGAAAAAAGTGATTAAAAAGTCATAGTACAGTATGTAGAAAAAGTGAAAAAGTAGTCATAGTATAGTATGTGGAACAAAGTGATGAAAGAGTCATAGTATAGCATGTCGGAAAAGGCATAATATAGTATGTTGAAAAAAGTGATTAAAAAGTCATAGTAAAGTATGTCGAAAAAAGTGATAAAAGTGTCATAGTATAGTATGTAGAAAAAGTGAAAAAATAGTCATAATATAGTATGTTTAAAAAAGTGATTAAAAAGTCATAGTATAGTATGTCGAAAAAGTGATAATGAAGTCATAGTGTAGTATGTCGAAAAAAGGGATAAAAGAGTCATAGTATAGCATGTCGAAAAAAGTGATAAAAGAGTCATAGTGTTGAATGTCGAAAAAGTGATAAAATAGTCATAGTATAGTATGTCCAACAAAGTTATAAAAGAGTCATAGTATAGTATCTTGAAAAAAGTAATAAAAAGTCATAGTATAGTATGTCGAAAAAAGAGTCATAGTATAGTATGTCCAACAAAGTGATAAAAGAGTCATAGTATAGCATGTCGGAAAAGGCATAATATAGTAATTTGAAAAAAGTGATTAAAAAGTAATAGTATAGTATGTCGAAAAAAGTGATAAAATATTCATAGTATAGCATGTCGACAGAGGTATAGTATAGCATGTAGAAAAAAGTGATTAAAAAGTTATAGTATAGTATGTCGAAAGAAGTGATAAAAGAGTCATAGTATAGTATGTCGAAAAAATTGATAAAGGAGTCATACTATAGTATGTCGAAAAAAGTGATAAATTGTCATAGTATAGCATGTCGACAGAGGTATAGTATAGTATGTAGAAAAAAGTGATTAAAAAGTTATAGTATAGTATGTCGAAAAAAGTGATAAAAGAGTAATAGTATAGTATGTCGAGAAAAGTGATAAAAAAGTCATAGTATAGTATGTCGAAAAAAGAGTCATAGTATAGCATGTTGAAAAAAGTGATAAAGACTCATAGTATAGCATGTCGGAAAATGCATAATATAGTATGTTGAAAAAAGTGATTAAAAAGTAATAGTATAGTATGTCGAAAAAAGTGATAAAAGAGTCATAGTATAGTATGTCAAAAAAAGTGATAAGAAAGGCATAGTATAGTATGTCGAAAAAAAGTGATAAAATAGTCATAGTATAGCATGTTGAAAAAAGTGATAAAAGAGTCATAGTATAGTATGTCGAAAAAAGTGATAAAAGAGTCATAGTATAGTATGTCAAAAAAAGTGATAAGAAAGTCATAGTATGGTATGTCGACAAAAAGTGATAATATAGTTATAGTATAGTATGTTGAAAAAAGTGAGAAAATAGTCATAGTATAGCATGTTGAAAAAAGTGATAAAGAGTCACAGTATAGCATGTCGATAAAGTGATAATAAAGTCATAGTATAGTATGTTGAAAAAAGTGAGAAAATAGTCATAGTATAGCATGTCGAAAAAGTGATAATAAATTCATAGTATAGTATGTCCAACAAAGTGATAAAAGAGTCATAGTATAGTATGTCGACAAAAGTGATAAAAAATTCATAGTATAGTATGTCGAAAAAAGTGATAAAAGAGTCATAGTATAGTATGTTGAAAAAAGTGATAAAAGAGTCATAGTATAGTATGTCGAAAAAAGTGATAAAAGAGTCATACTATAGTATGTCGAAAAAAGTGATAAAATTTTCATAGTATAGCATGTCGACAGAGGTATAATATAGCATGTAGAAAAAAGTGATTAAAAAGTTATAATATAGTATGTCGAAAAAAGTGATAAAAGAGTCATAGTATAGTATGTCGAAAAAATTGATAAAAGAGTCATACTATAGTATGTCGAAAAAAGTGATAAATTGTCATAGTATAGCATGTCGACAGAGGTATAATAAAGCATGTAGAAAAAAGTTATTAAAAAGTTATAGTACAGTATGTCGAAAAAAGTGATAAAAGAGTAATAGTATAGTATGTTGAGAAAAGTGATAAAAAAGTCATAGTATAGTATGTCGAAATAAGAGTCATAGTATAGCATGTCGAAAAAAGTGATGTAAGAGTCATAGTATAGTATGACGAAAAAGTGATAATAAAGTCATAGTATAGTATGTCGAAAAAAGGGATAATAGAGTCATAGTATAGCATGTCGATAAAGTGATAATAAAGTCATAGTATAGTATGTCGAAAAAAGTGATAAAAGAGTCATAGTATTGTATGTCGAAAAAGTGATAAAATAGTCATAGTATAGTATGTCCAACAAAGGTATTTTTATAACTTTGTTGGACATACTATCCTATGACTATTTGTAGTATAGTATGTTGAAAAAAGTAATAAAAAGTAATAAAAAGTCATAGTATAGTATGTCGGAAAAAAAAGTCATAGTATAGTATGTCGAAAAAAGTGGTACAAGAGTCATAGTATGTAGAAAAAGTGAAAAAATAGTCATAGTATAGTATTTCCAACAAAGTGATAATAGAGTCATAGTATAGCATGTCGGAAAAGGCATAATATAGTATGTTGAAAAAAGTGATTAAAAAGTAATAGTATAATATGTCGAAAAAAGTGATAGAAGAGTCATTGTATAGCATGTCGAAAAAGTGACAATAAAGTCATAGTATAGTATGTCCAAAAAGTGATAAAAGAGTCATAGTATAGTATGTCGAAAAAAGTGATAAAAGAGTCATAGTATAGTATGTCGAAAAAATTGATAAAGGAGTCATACTATAGTATGTCGAAAAAAGTGATAAATTGTCATAGTATAGCATGTCGACAGAGGTATAGTATAGCATGTAGAAAAAAGTGATTAAAAAGTTATAGTATAGTATGTCGAAAAAAGTGATAAAAGAGTAATAGTATAGTATGTCGAGAAAAGTGATAAAAAAGTCATAGTATAGTATGTCGAAAAAAGAGTCATAGTATAGCATGTTGAAAAAAGTGATAAAAGAGTCATAGTATAGTATGTCGAAAAAAGTGATAAAAAATTCATAGTATAGTATGTCGAAAAAAGTGATAAAAGAGTCATAGTATAGTATGTCGAAAAAAGTGATAAAGAGTCATAGTATAGCATGTCGAAAAAAGTGATAAAAGAGTCATAGTATAGTATGTCGAAAAAGTGATAAAATAGTCATAGAATAGTATGTCCAACAAAGTTATAAAAGAGTCATAGTATAGCTTGTCGGAAAAGGCATAATATAGTATGTTGAAAAAAGTGATTAAAAAGTCATAGTATAGTATGTAGAAAAAAGTGATAAGAAAGTCATAGTATGGTATGTCGAAAAAAAGTGATAATATAGTTATAGTATAGTATGTTGAAAGAAGTGAGAAAATAGTCATAGTATAGCATGTTGAAAAAAGTGAAAAAGAGTCATAGTATAGCATGTCGATAAAGTGATAATAAAGTCATAGTATAGTATGTTGAAAAAAGTGAGAAAATAGTCATAGTATAGCATGTCGAAAAAGTGATAATATAGTTATAGTATAGTATGTTGAAAAAAGTGAGAAAATAGTCATAGTATAGCATGTTGAAACAAGTGATAAAAGAGTCATAGTATAGTATGTCGAAAAAAGGGATAAAAGACTCATAGTATAGCATGTCAAAAAAGTGATAATATAGTTATAGTATAGTATGTTGAAAAAAGTGAGAAAATAGTCATAGTATAGCATGTTGAAAAAAGTGATAAAGAGTCATAGTATAGCATGTTGATAAAGTGATAATAAAGTCATAGTATAGTATGTTGAAAAAAGTGAGAAAATAGTCATAGTATAGCATGACGAAAAAGTGATAATAAAGTCATAGTATAGTATGTCCAACAAAGTGATAAAAGAGTCATAGTATAGTATGTCGAAAAAAGTGATAAAAAATTCATAGTATAGTATGTCGAAAAAAGTGATAAAAGAGTCATAGTATAGTATATTGAAAAAGTGATAAAAGAGTCATAGTATAGTATGTCGAAAAAGGGATAAAAGAGTCATAGTATAGCATGTCGAAAAAGTGATAATAAAGTCATAGAATAGTATGTCGAAAAAAGTGAGAAAATAGTCACAGTATAGCATGTTGAAAAAAGTGTTAAAGAGTCATAGTATAGCATGTCGAAAAAAGTGATGTAAGAGTCATAGTATAGTATGTCGAAAAAGTGATAATGAAGTCATAGTGTAGTATGTCGAAAAAAGGGATAAAAGAGTCATAGTATAGCATGTCGAAAAAGTGATAATAAAGTCATAGTATAGTATGTCAAAAAAAGTGAGAAAATAGTCTTAGTATAGCATGTTGAAAAAAGTGATAAATAGTCATAGTATAGCATGTCGAAAAAAGTGATAAAAGAGTCATAGTATAGTATTTCGAAAAAGTGATAAAATAGTCATAGAATAGTATGTCCAACAAAGTTATAAAAGATTCATAGAATAGCTTGTCGGAAAAGGCATAATATAGTATGTTGAAAAAAGTGATTAAAAAGTCATAGTACAGTATGTAGAAAAAGTGAAAAAGTAGTCATAGTATAGTATGTGGAACAAAGTGATGAAAGAGTCATAGTATAGCATGTCGGAAAAGGCATAATATAGTATGTTGAAAAAAGTGATTAAAAAGTCATAGTAAAGTATGTCGAAAAAAGTGATAAAAGTGTCATAGTATAGTATGTAGAAAAAGTGAAAAAATAGTCATAATATAGTATGTTTAAAAAAGTGATTAAAAAGTCATAGTATAGTATGTCGAAAAAGTGATAATGAAGTCATAGTGTAGTATGTCGAAAAAAGGGATAAAAGAGTCATAGTATTGAATGTCGAAAAAGTGATAAAATAGTCATAGTATAGTATGTCCAACAAAGTTATAAAAGAGTCATAGTATAGTATCTTGAAAAAAGTAATAAAAAGTCATAGTATAGTATGTCGAAAAAAGAGTCATAGTATAGTATGTCCAACAAAGTGATAAAAGAGTCATAGTATAGCATGTCGGAAAAGGCATAATATAGTAATTTGAAAAAAGTGATTAAAAAGTAATAGTATAGTATGTCGAAAAAAGTGATAAAATATTCATAGTATAGCATGTCGACAGAGGTATAGTATAGCATGTAGAAAAAAGTGATTAAAAAGTTATAGTATAGTATGTCGAAAGAAGTGATAAAAGAGTCATAGTATATTATGTCGAAAAAATTGATAAAGGAGTCATACTATAGTATGTCGAAAAAAGTGATAAATTGTCATAGTATAGCATGTCGACAGAGGTATAGTATAGCATGTAGAAAAAAGTGATTAAAAAGTTATAGTATAGTATGTCGAGAAAAGTGATAAAAAAGTCATAGTATAGTATGTCGAAAAAAGAGTCATAGTATAGCATGTTGAAAAAAGTGATAAAGACTCATAGTATAGCATGTCGGAAAATGCATAATATAGTATGTTGAAAAAAGTGATTAAAAAGTAATAGTATAGTATGTCGAAAAAACGTGATAAAATAGTCATAGTATAGCATGTTGAAAAAAGTGATAAAAGAGTCATAGTATAGTATGTCGAAAAAAGTGATAAAAGAGTCATAGTATAGTATGTCGAAAAAAGTGATAAGAAAGTCATAGTATGGTATGTCGAAAAAAAGTGATAATATAGTTATAGTATAGTATGTTGAAAAAAGTGAGAAAATAGTCATAGTATAGCATGTTGAAAAAAGTGATAAAGAGTCATAGTATAGCATGTCGATAAAGTGATAATAAAGTCATAGTATAGTATGTTGAAAAAAGTGAGAAAATAGTCATAGTATAGCATGTCGAAAAAGTGATAATAAAGTCATAGTATAGTATGTCCAAAAAGTGATAAAAGAGTCATAGTATAGTATGTCGAAAAAAGTGATAAAAAATTCATAGTATAGTATGTCGAAAAAAGTGATAAAAGAGTCATAGTATAGTATGTTGAAAAAAGTGATAAAAGAGTCATAGTATAGTATGTAGAAAAAAGTGATAAAAAATTCATAGTATAGTATATCGAAAAAAGTGATAAAAGAGTCATACTATAGTATGTCGAAAAAAGTGATAAAATATTCATAGTATAGCATGTCGACAGAGGTATAGTATAGCATGTAGAAAAAAGTGATTAAAAAGTTATAGTATAGTATGTCGAGAAAAGTGATAAAAAAGTCATAGTATAATATGTCGAAAAAAGAGTCATAGTATAGTATGTCCAACAAAGTGATAATAGAGTCATAGTATAGCATGTCGGAAAAGGCATAATATAGTATGTTGAAAAAAGTGATTAAAAAGTAATAGTATAGTATGTCGAAAAAAGTGATAAAAGAGTCATTGTATAGCATGTCGAAAGAGGCATAGTATAGCATGTCGAAAAAGTGACAATAAAGTCATAGTATAGTATGTCCAACAAAGTGATAAAAGAGTCATAGCATAGTATGTTGAAAAAAGTGATAAAAGAGTCATAGTATAGTATGTCGAAAAAAGTGATAAAAAATTCATAGTATAGTATGTCGAAAAAAGTGATAAAAGAGTCATACTATAGTATGTCGAAAAAGTGATAAAATATTCATAGTATAGCATGTCGACAGAGGTATAGTATAGCATGTAGAAAAAAGTGATTAAAAAGTTATAGTATAGTATGTCGAGAAAAGTGATAAAAAAGTCATAGTATAATATGTCGAAAAAAGAGTCATAGTATAGCATGTTGAAAAAAGTGATAAAGAGTCATAGTATAGCATGTCGAAAAAGTGATAAAATAGTCATAGTATAGTATGTCTAACAAAGTGATAAAAGAGTCATAGTATAGTATGTCTAAAAAAGTGATAAAAAAGTCATAGTATAGTATGTGGAAAAAAGAGTCATAGCATAGTATGTCGAAAAAAGTGATAAAAGAGTCATAGTATAGTACGTAGAAAAAGTGAAAAAATATTCATAGTATAGTATGTCCAACAAAGTGATAAAAGAGTCATAGTATAGCATGTCGGAAAAGGCATAATATAGTATGTTGAAAAAAGTGATAAAAGAGTCATAGTATAGTATGTCGAAAAAAGTGATAAAATATTCATAGTATAGCATGTCGACAGAGGTATAATATAGCATGTAGAAAAAAGTGATTAAAAAGTTATAATATAGTATGTCGAAAAAAGTGATAAAAGAGTCATAGTATAGTATGTCGAAAAAATTGATAAAAGAGTCATACTATAGTATGTCGAAAAAAGTGATAAATTGTCATAGTATAGCATGTCGACAGGGGTATAATAAAGCATGTAGAAAAAAGTTATTAAAAAGTTATAGTATAGTATGTCGAAAAAAGTGATAAAAGAGTAATAGTATAGTATGTTGAGAAAAGTGATAAAAAAGTCATAGTATAGTATGTCGAAATAAGAGTCATAGTATAGCATGTCGAAAAAAGTGATGTAAGAGTCATAGTATAGTATGACAAAAAAGTGATAATAAAGTCATAGTATAGTATGTCGAAAAAAGGGATAATAGAGTCATAGTATAGCATGTCGATAAAGTGATAATAAAGTCATAGTATTGTATGTCGAAAAAGTGATAAAATAGTCATAGTATAGTATGTCCAACAAAGGTATTTTTATAACTTTGTTGGACATACTATCCTATGACTATTTGTAGTATAGTATGTTGAAAAAAGTAATAAAAAGTAATAAAAAGTCATAGTATAGTATGTCGGAAAAAAAAGTCATAGTATAGTATGTCGAAAAAAGTGATAAAAGAGTCATAGTATGTAGAAAAAGTGAAAAAATAGTAATAGTATAGTATTTCCAACAAAGTGATAATAGAGTCATAGTATAGCATGTCGGAAAAGGCATAATATAGTATGTTGAAAAAAGTGATTAAAAAGTAATAGTATAGTATGTCGAAAAAAGTGATAAAAGAGTCATTGTATAGCATGTCGAAAAAGTGACAATAAAGTCATAGTATAGTATGTCGAAAAAAGTGTTAAAAAATTCATAGTATAGTATATCGAAAAAAGTGATAAAAGAGTCATACTATAGTATGTCGAAAAAAGTGATAAAATATTCATAGTATAGCATGTCGACAGAGGTATAGTATAGCATGTAGAAAAAAGTGATTAAAAAGTTATAGTATAGTATGTCGAGAAAAGTGATAAAAAAGTCATAGTATAATATGTCGAAAAAAGAGTCATAGTATAGTATGTCCAACAAAGTGATAATAGAGTCATAGTATAGCATGTCGGAAAAGGCATAATATAGTATGTTGAAAAAAGTGATTAAAAAGTAATAGTATAGTATGTCGAAAAAAGTGATAAAAGAGTCATTGTATAGCATGTCGAAAAAGTGACAATAAAGTCATAGTATAGTATGTCGAAAAAAGTGATAAAAAATTCATAGTATAGTATATCGAAAAAAGTGATAAAAGAGTCATACTATAGTATGTCGAAAAAAGTGATAAAATATTCATAGTATAGCATGTCGACAGAGGTATAGTATAGCATGTAGAAAAAAGTGATTAAAAAGTTATAGTATAGTATGTCGAGAAAAGTGATAAAAAAGTCATAGTATAATATGTCGAAAAAAGAGTCATAGTATAGTATGTCCAACAAAGTGATAATAGAGTCATAGTATAGCATGTCGGAAAAGGCATAATATAGTATGTTGAAAAAAGTGATTAAAAAGTAATAGTATAGTATGTCGAAAAAAGTGATAAAAGAGTCATTGTATAGCATGTCGAAAGAGGCATAGTATAGCATGTCGAAAAAGTGACAATAAAGTCATAGTATAGTATGTCCAACAAAGTGATAAAAGAGTCATAGTATAGTATGTTGAAAAAAGTGATAAAAGAGTCATAGTATAGTATGTCGAAAAAAGTGATAAAAAATTCATAGTATAGTATGTCGAAAAAAGTGATAAAAGAGTCATACTATAGTATGTCGAAAAAAGTGATAAAATATTCATAGTATAGCATGTCGACAGAGGTATAGTATAGCATGTAGAAAAAAGTGATTAAAAAGTTATAGTATAGTATGTCGAGAAAAGTGATAAAAAAGTCATAGTATAATATGTCGAAAAAAGAGTCATAGTATAGCATGTTGAAAAAAGTGATAAAGAGTCATAGTATAGCATGTCGAAAAAGTGATAAAATAGTCATAGTATAGTATGTCCAACAAAGTGATAAAAGAGTCATAGTATAGTATGTCTAAAAAAGTGATAAAAAAGTCATAGTATAGTATGTGGAAAAAAGAGTCATAGTATAGTATGTCGAAAAAAGTGATAAAAGAGTCATAGTATAGTACGTAGAAAAAGTGAAAAAATATTCATAGTATAGTATGTCCAACAAAGTGATAAAAGAGTCATAGTATAGCATGTCGGAGAAGGCATAATATAGTATGTTGAAAAAAGTGATAAAAGAGTCATAGTATAGTATGTCGAAAAAAGTGATAAAATATTCATAGTATAGCATGTCGACAGAGGTATAGTATAGCATGTAGAAAAAAGTGATTAAAAAGTTATAGTATAGTATGTCGAGAAAAGTGATAAAAAAGTCATAGTATAATATGTCGAAAAAAGAGTCATAGTATAGTATGTCCAACAAAGTGATAATAGAGTCATAGTATAGCATGTCGGAAAAGGCATAATATAGTATGTTGAAAAAAGTGATTAAAAAGTAATAGTATAGTATGTCGAAAAAAGTGATAAAAGAGTCATTGTATAGCATGTCGAAAGAGGCATAGTATAGCATGTCGAAAAAGTGACAATAAAGTCATAGTATAGTATGTCCAACAAAGTGATAAAAGAGTCATAGTATAGTATGTTGAAAAAAGTGATAAAAGAGTCATAGTATAGTATGTCGAAAAAAGTGATAAAAAATTCATAGTATAGTATGTCGAGAAAAGTGATAAAAAAGTCATAGTATAATATGTCGAAAAAAGAGTCATAGTATAGTATGTCCAACAAAGTGATAATAGAGTCATAGTATAGCATGTCGGAAAAGGCATAATATAGTATGTTGAAAAAAGTGATTAAAAAGTAATAGTATAGTATGTCGAAAAAAGTGATAAAAGAGTCATTGTATAGCATGTCGAAAGAGGCATAGTATAGCATGTCGAAAAAGTGACAATAAAGTCATAGTATAGTATGTCCAACAAAGTGATAAAAGAGTCATAGTATAGTATGTTGAAAAAAGTGATAAAAGAGTCATAGTATAGTATGTCGAAAAAAGTGATAAAAAATTCATAGTATAGTATGTCGAAAAAAGTGATAAAAGAGTCATACTATAGTATGTCGAAAAAAGTGATAAAATATTCATAGTATAGCATGTCGACAGAGGTATAGTATAGCATGTAGAAAAAAGTGATTAAAAAGTTATAGTATAGTATGTCGAGAAAAGTGATAAAAAAGTCATAGTATAATATGTCGAAAAAAGAGTCATAGTATAGCATGTTGAAAAAAGTGATAAAGAGTCATAGTATAGCATGTCGAAAAAGTGATAAAATAGTCATAGTATAGTATGTCCAACAAAGTGATAAAAGAGTCATAGTATAGTATGTCTAAAAAAGTGATAAAAAAGTCATAGTATAGTATGTGGAAAAAAGAGTCATAGTATAGTATGTCGAAAAAAGTGATAAAAGAGTCATAGTATAGTACGTAGAAAAAGTGAAAAAATATTCATAGTATAGTATGTCCAACAAAGTGATAAAAGAGTCATAGTATAGCATGTCGGAGAAGGCATAATATAGTATGTTGAAAAAAGTGATAAAAGAGTCATAGTATAGTATGTCGAAAAAAGTGATAAAATATTCATAGTATAGCATGTCGACAGAGGTATAGTATAGCATGTAGAAAAAAGTGATTAAAAAGTTATAGTATAGTATGTCGAGAAAAGTGATAAAAAAAGTCATAGTATAATATGTCGAAAAAAGAGTCATAGTATAGTATGTCCAACAAAGTGATAATAGAGTCATAGTATAGCATGTCGGAAAAGGCATAATATAGTATGTTGAAAAAAGTGATTAAAAAGTAATAGTATAGTATGTCGAAAAAAGTGATAAAAGAGTCATTGTATAGCATGTCGAAAGAGGCATAGTATAGCATGTCGAAAAAGTGACAATAAAGTCATAGTATAGTATGTCCAACAAAGTGATAAAAGAGTCATAGTATAGTATGTTGAAAAAAGTGATAAAAGAGTCATAGTATAGTATGTCGAAAAAAGTGATAAAAAATTCATAGTATAGTATGTCGAAAAAAGTGATAAAAGAGTCATACTATAGTATGTCGAAAAAAGTGATAAAATATTCATAGTATAGCATGTCGACAGAGGTATAGTATAGCATGTAGAAAAAAGTGATTAAAAAGTTATAGTATAGTATGTCGAGAAAAGTGATAAAAAAGTCATAGTATAATATGTCGAAAAAAGAGTCATAGTATAGCATGTTGAAAAAAGTGATAAAGAGTCATAGTATAGCATGTCAAAAAAGTGATAAAATAGTCATAGTATAGTATGTCCAACAAAGTGATAAAAGAGTCATAGTATAGTATGTCTAAAAAAGTGATAAAAAAGTCATAGTATAGTATGTCGAAAAAAGTGATAAAAGAGTCATTGTATAGCATGTCGAAAGAGGCATAGTATAGCATGTCGAAAAAGTGACAATAAAGTCATAGTATAGTATGTCCAACAAAGTGATAAAAGAGTCATAGTATAGTATGTTGAAAAAAGTGATAAAAGAGTCATAGTATAGTATGTCGAAAAAAGTGATAAAAAATTCATAGTATAGTATGTCGAAAAAAGTGATAAAAGAGTCATACTATAGTATGTCGAAAAAAGTGATAAAATATTCATAGTATAGCATGTCGACAGAGGTATAGTATAGCATGTAGAAAAAAGTGATTAAAAAGTTATAGTATAGTATGTCGAGAAAAGTGATAAAAAAGTCATAGTATAATATGTCGAAAAAAGAGTCATAGTATAGCATGTTGAAAAAAGTGATAAAGAGTCATTGTATAGCATGTCGAAAAAGTGATAAAATAGTCATAGTATAGTATGTCCAACAAAGTGATAAAAGAGTCATAGTATAGTATGTCTAAAAAAGTGATAAAAAAGTCATAGTATAGTATGTGGAAAAAAGAGTCATAGTATAGTATGTCGAAAAAAGTGATAAAAGAGTCATAGTATAGTACGTAGAAAAAGTGAAAAAATATTCATAGTATTGTATGTCCAACAAAGTGATAAAAGAGTCATAGTTTAGCATGTCGGAAAAGGCATAATATAGTATGTTGAAAAAAGTGATAAAAGAGTCATAGTACAGTATGTTGAAAAAAGTGATAAAATAGTCCTAGTATAGCATGTCGACAGAGGTATAGTATAGCATGTAGAAAAAAGTGATTAAAAAGTCATGTCGAAAAAAGTGATAAAAGAGTCATAGTATAGTATGTCGAAAAAAGTGATAAAAAAAGTCATAGTATAGTATGTCGGAAAAGGCATAATATAGTATGTTGAAAAAAGTGATTAAAAAGTCATAGTATAGTATGTCAAAAAAAGTGATAAAAGAGTCATAGTATAGTATGTCGAAAAATGGATAAAAGACTCATAGTATAGCATGTCGAAAAAGTGATAGTAAAGTCATAGTATAGTATGTTGAAAAAAGTGATAAAGAGTCATAGTATAGCATGTCGAAAAAGTGATAATAAAGTCATAGTATAGTATGTTGAAAAAAGTGAGAAAATAGTCATAGTATAGTATGTCCAACAAAGTGATAAAAGAGTCATAGTATAGCATGTCGGAAAAGGCATAATATAGTATGTTGAAAAAAGTGATTAAAAAGTCATAGTATAGTATGTCGAAAAAAGTGATAAAAGAGTCATAGTATAGTATGTCGAAAAAGGGATAAAAGAGTCATAGTATAGCATGTCGATAAAGTGATAATAAAGTCATAGTATAGCATGTCGAAAAAAGTGATGTAAGAGTCATAGTATAGTATGTCGAAAAAGGGATAATGAAGTCATAGTATAGTATGTCGAAAAAAGGGATAAAAGAGTCATAGTATAGCATGTCGAAAAAGTGATAATAAAGTCATAGTATAGCATGTTGAAAAAAGTGATAAAGAGTCATAGTATAGCATGTCTAAAAAATTGATAAAAGAGTCATAGTATAGCATGTCGGAAAAGGGATAAAAAGTCATAGTATAGTATGTCGAAAAATTGATAAAGTCAGAGTATAGTATGTCGATAAAAGTGATAAAAAAGTAAAATTATAGCATGTAGAAAAAGTGATTAAAAACGTCATAGTATAGCATGTCGAAAAAGGCATAGTATAGTATGTTGAAAAAAGTGATAAAAAAGTAAAATTATAGCATGTCGAAAAAGGCATAGTATAGTATGTCGAAAAATTCATAAAAAAGTCACAGTATATATAGTATGTCAAAAAAACTGATAAAATAAAATCATAGTATAGCATGTCGAAAAAGGCATCGTACAATATGTTGAAATTTTTTTATAAAAAAGTCATATTATAGCATGTCAAAAGTGGCATAGTATAGTATGTCGAAAAAAATTATAAAAAAGTCATAGTATAGCATGTCGAAAAAGGTATAGTATAGTATGTTGAACAAAATTGATAAAAAAAAGTCATGGGATATCTTTTTTCTACATACTATACTATGACTTTTTTATCACTTTTTTCAAAATATTATACTATTTCTTTTTCGACATAAACTATGACTTTTTTATAAATTCTTTTCAACTTACTATACTCTGAATTTTTTATCACTTTTTTGGACATACTATACTATGCCTTTTTCGACATGCTATACTATCACTTTTTTATAAATTTTTTCAAAATATTATACTATTTCTTTTTCGACATACTATACTATGACTTTTTTATCTCTTTTTTTCAACATAATATACTATGCCCTTTTCGACATGCTATACTATGACTTTTTATTAATTTTTCAACATACTTTACTATTTCTTTTTTGATAAGTATGTCTACAAGTAATACTCTGATTTTTTTATCACTTTTTTCAACATATTATACTGTGCCTTTTTAGACACTATACTATGACTTTTTAATCACTTTTTCGACATACTATACTATGACTCTTCTATCACTTTTTTCGAGATACTGTACTATGACTTTTTTCAACATACTATACTATGCCTTTTTAGACACGCTATACTTTGACTTTTGTTTTTTGTTTTTTGAACATATCTTTATTAAATTTCTTCGGGGCATATACAATATAAAGGGATACAGCTACTGAGTAAAGAATAAAGCCCTCCTTTTAGCCCACCCACAACCCTTAAATCAAACAACCAAGACAACAACTACAACTAAACAAAAACAAAAACAAAAACACAGAAGGTTTGCACATTTGAGGCATACTCAACGTAATCTGTCAAATTGGGCTACTTAAGCTATTGTATGTCACCTGGAAATGTACTTCGAGATCTCAGACCATGCTAAACCATAGAGGCCACTCTGAAGGGTCCGTGCACCATCCTCCCCAATATAGTCCAAGAAGGGGTCCCAGATTTCGAAAAAAGTGAAAAGGCATGTCTTTGAGCCAGAAGCTAATAGCTTCTAATGGGTTCCAACACACTCCGAGTCCATTGTGAAATCGTGGGAACAGAAGAAGAATGCATCTCCTTGCATTAAAGAGAAGCACCTCCAGCAGCTTTAGTTTGGAGGAGCCGAGACCCAATGCTTTAGTATTTAACCCCAGAATACAGCTGACGGGAGTAAGAACTAGTTTTTTGTTGAATATAACATCAATTTCCTTACATATTTTGACCCAGAAGTCATTAATAAATATGTCATTAATAAAGGAACATTCAAATATACAGTGGAAATATGTACCTTCAGAAATCATACATTTATTACAAAATTTCAAGAGCAATGGGTTGAACCTATTGCGTTTCACCGGTGTGATTTGGAGCCTGTGTATGACCCTAAATTGCATCTCCCTGGCTTTGTTGGTAAATAAGCAACCTGCAGGGCCTGACCAAACCCCATTCCACACATCGTCCAAGATAGTCTCCCCAAAATCCGCTGCCCAGAGAGATCTGACGTGAACCGTACAGTCACTGGTTGAAGTTGACAGGGCCTTGTAAAACCTGCTAATAAGTTTTCTGGAGTCAGGCTTCAGGAGCGCCTTCTCCAGAGCTGAGATGGAAAACCCATTAGGATACAACTTAGTATTAGAAAGAATGAAACTGGGTATTTGCAAATACCTAAAAAAATATTCTGCGGGAGATTGTATTTCTCTCTGAGCTGATCAAAAGACAACACAGTGCCCTCTGTCATACTATGACTTTTTAATCACTTTTTTAAACATACTATACTATGACTTTTTTATCACTTCTTTCGACAAACTATACTATGACTTTTTATCACTTTTTTCAACATGCTATACTATCACTTTTTTTTATCAATTTTTCGTTGTACTATACAATGACTTTTTTATAAATGTTTTGACATACAATACTATGACTTTTTTTATCACTTTTTTCGACATACTATACTATGACTTTTTCGACATGCTATACTATGACTTTTTTTATCACTTTTATCAACATACTACACTGTGACTCTTTTATCACTTTTTTCGACATACTATACTATGACGTTTTCGTTTAATCACTTTTTTTCCACATACTACACTATGCCTTTTTCGACATGCCATACTATGACTTTTTTCAATGTACTGTACTATGCCTTTTTCGACATGCAATACCATAACTTTTTTATCACTTTTTTGAAATACTATACTATGGCTTTTTTATAATTTTTTTTGACATACTATACTATGACTTTTTATCACTTTTTTCGACATACTATACTTTGACTTTTTAATCACTTTTTTCGACATACTATACTATGACTTTTTATCACTTTTTTCGACATACTAGGAGGATCAGCCACACCTGAATCCTCTCTTCCCGGTTGCCTTCTGTTTCTATTTAAGATGCCTGGAGCTGAGCAGTTGAGGTATCTCGATCCTCACAGGCAGACACGGTTTGTTTTTTGTTTAGGTCGTATTTTGAGTTCTGTTTGCTTGGTTTTTCATACATTCATCTATACTCATGCACTCACTACACCACTGATAATACAGATATATATTTTTTTAATAATACTTTTCAGTAAGATTTGTTATGGGTTAAATAAAGTGGCTTTAATTTAATCCTTAATTCTGTGTGGTTTACTTTCTTTTGTATTGAATTTGAGTTGATTCATGACAACATAAAAAACAGAAAATAAAGCTCACAAGAAGTGATTAAAATCTAAATCGTCATTTAGTTCAGGGAAATATGTAGCTCTTAGCTTGAAAATCCTGAAAATCTATAGGTTTTCACGTTGGTTGAACTGTTTGATCCTGTCACCTCCATGTATTGTTCCTGGGATATGGTCTGTGCCTATATCTTTCATGATAGATGGTTTGCTGTTATGCTTTTCTTTGTCTAGCCATCGGATAGTCCCCATTTTGTGTCTTAATAGTATACCTATGTACGACAGTCTCTCTTGTAGTCTGTGTTTAGTTCCACCGATATAATACCATTGCACTGAGTGCATTCCAATTTGTAAATGGCAAATCGTATTAATAGTCTTATTATTTATAGTGTCTTATTTGATAGTTTTTTTTTTATCTCCATGGGTATCCTGAAAGTGTTTGCATTTTAACACATTAGAGCAGTGATTACAATAACCACACTGAAAACTACCACAAGGTTTTGGAGGTAGCCATGTAGTTTTAAGGGTCTGCAGGTAGGAAGCTATGTACAAGTTTATCACTCAGAGTAGGTGGACGTTTAAAACTAAAAATAGGAGGCTCTGAGAAGATGTTGTGTGCTGAGGGATCACATTGTAGTATGTTCCAATTTTTTCTGATAATATTTTTATGTGATTGGCCTCTGTACTAAATTTTGTAGAGAAAAAACATTCTCTCCTTTTCCTGTCTGGATATCCCCTTTTGTAGAAGGGTATGTCGTTGTAGGCCCTTCGCTTTATCTTTAGCCTTTTGAACCACTGTCTTCTCATAACCTCTTTGGAATAAACTGCCTTTACATTTCTTCAGCTTTAAGATCAAAATCATCAATTTCATCACAAATTCTCCTCAGTCTTTAAAATTGACAGTAAGGTAAGTTTTCTTTAGGATGCTTTGGATGACAGCTATTTGCTGTATAGTGTTACGGGAGGTAGGTTTCCTAGATGGTGGAGTTTAAAAAACATCTTTATCCTTATATATTTCCAAATCCAGGAAGTATTTATCATATTCTATATATATAATTTATTTTTTTGGTTTGTTGTTAAGATATTGATGAAAAGACAATAAATCTTCTTTTGAGCCACCCCATAATAAAATTACATCATTAATATATCTACCCTAGTATATAATTTTACTACAAAAAGGATACTTGGAGGAATCACAGACATAAGTTGCATCTCATAACCCTTAAATTGCCTCCTCGAGTCCTTCAATTGCCTCCCTTCCTCGTGTCTTAGTCCCTCCCACCGAGGAGAGAGATGCAAGGAAATCATGGGAGGAGATAGGAAACGAGGATATGTGGTGTAGAGGGATGAGACGTCCTTTCCACTGAAGCGTCACATGAATTCGTCAGCTGTATGGGCGGAGTTAGCAACTCCAGCTGCACGGCTTCAGGGGTGGCTGCTCTCGGGTATCCTCGCCTATAGCTCCTTGATGATCCCTCCTCGATGCTCGGTCCTTGGGGTAGAAATAAGGGCGTTGAGACGTCCTTCACCAAGGAGGGACAAAACAACTTTCGGTTCAGCCGAGGACCGAGGAGTTGAGGAGCTATCAAATAAGGGTTATGAGATGCAGCCATAGTCTCTCTCCCATTTACCCATATATAAGCCTGCATACGATGGGCTGATGATTTAGATTTTAGTCACTTCTTGTAAGCTGTTTTTTCTGTTATGTATGTTAATACTTCAGGTTTGTAATTTTAGGTTGTGGTTATGACATGTCTTTTCTTTTTTGTCTTGAGATGTCACCCTGCCCCCTGTTGACCTTTGGGGACGATGCCCCCTGCTGACCGCATTTATTATTTTTTGTGATAACACTGTTGTAGAAGGGTTAGTCTGTCATTGCCAGACCTACCTCCAAAGTTCTGCGGAGGAGGGACTGGCGAGAATTTCCGTCTGCAATGGAGCAATCCTGGAAGTGGACTGTCATGGATATAGACTATAGAGGGGTTGACCTTGATTGCTGAATGCCTGCACATGACGATGTACTCCCGCTTGGTGTTTAAATTGTTTCACCCCATTCCTGTGCCTGAAACTTCATGAAGAAGGCTGGATGCCGAAACGTGAAAAAGTTGTTTTTAAATCTGATACTATTGAGAATGTGTCAGATGAATTAAAGACATTTTAAATATTTTTTTCTTAACCACGAGTACCTTGGGTTCTTCCTTGATGTCTATTGGATTTGTTCATGCCCCCTACCAAAGGACACCGTCTTTTGTTCACCAACACTAGTTCCATGAAGCTCTCCAATCTCTTCAGTTCTTTTTTAATATAGTATGACTTTTTTCGACATACTATACTATGACCTTATTGTGAGTTTTTTGGACATACTATAGTATGACTTTTATGACCTTTTCGATGAACTAAACAAATACTTTTTTGGACATACTATACTATGACTTTTTATGAATTTTAATCGACATACTATACAATGTCTTCGTGGCATTTTTCGTTTTACATCTCTGTAATTACATTTTAAGTCTCATTGTGGTTCTTTTAACTCTCTTTGTGGTTATTTTATGTCTCTTTATCACTGCATTTGCCTTTGTTAAATCGGTATATTAAAGATAATATTAACACTCTGTAAACTGTAGCTAACTTCCCGGAACTGCATTGCTGTGAAACTGATCACATTTACCATGATAGAAAGCTGCTGGCAGATTACAGTCTGTGGTTTCTGTTACCATGACAATCAAGGCAGGCTGAGCTGTTACTATCAGATTAATGCTGTCAATGCCTTCTTATTGTTTCCAGTAGATGTGTTAGCCTCAGCAGACAGTCATCCTGAGGAGAATGAATTACAGATGCAACTAAGGACTATATTAATTGCTGATGAATCTATCAATAATGTTTTTTCAAGTAATGAATCATTGAGTATATACAACATCAGTAAACAGTAAAAAATGTGCAGCACAGTTTGAGCCCAAGGTGACATCTTTTAATGTCTTGTTTTGTCCCACCAACAGTCCAAACGCCAAGATATTCAGTTGATGACAACTGAAAATCATCCCTAAAGCTTTTTGCAGGAAAATCCTGATCAGAAAAGGTGCAGGACATTTTTATGACATACTATACTATGACTTCTTCTATACTGGGGGATACACTGTATTGTGATTACACTCCAGGTTGCAATTGATTATTCAAAGCACAATATAAAATAAATCAGCAAGAAAAGGATTCAGTCTCAAATTTAAACCAAAGAGAATTATTTATTTCATGATAGACCTTATTTGGAAAACTCAACCATTCAAAAAAAATGTACACGATTAAGTACTTATTTTTTCGAGGACGTACTGACAGGAGTTGAAATATCAATAGCCACATGCAATGGGATTTTGTCCACTACATAAACAGCGACTAGATCCCCCCCCTTATTCTAGACAACATGGAGGCCTCCTGTGTGTCCCCCTCACACAGTGGTAGGACTTTGTGTTTTTTGGGGCGGTCAGCCTATGCAATAACACACATCATAGACAGTCAAAAGTTTAGAAACTAAACATATCAGCATCTTCTGCTCTGCAGTCTTTGTGAACCAGCCAGAGCTGACGTGCTCAGTGTTTGCCCTTTACTTCTCAGTGGGCTGTGGGACTGCTTTGTGAGTTAGTTCAAATTGTCTTTTATATTATGTTGCAGCATGAAAGCATTTTATAAAAAAAAAGGTACTTTCCATAATTTCCCTTCCTTTGTGTGTACTGTGACATTTTTAAATGTTCAAACTGCAAGCATTTATCATCATCTTTCTTCACCATACATTAAAACTAATCTAGCAAAATGCGTAGGCAAAAAGTATGAAGGTTAAAGGCAAGGCCATATAAACAGAGTTAGTCAATATACTGTATATCAAATTAAATGTAAACCAAATTTGGACGAACCTTTTAAAGAAAACTGAGCTGACAGGGTCAATAAACATCTGAATATCTGTAAATCTAGAATGGGAAAGTCATCTGGTACATCTACAGTATGCTTTCAATAGAAAACTGATGAAAGCGTTTTGCCAACACACTGTAGTCTAAATAGCTGTAAATCTGTATTTTTTGCATTAGGAAATTACTGGAATTAAATGGAAACACTGAGCACTGCACCCCTAGAACATCACAAAATGATTAAGAAGGGATCCTTCTATGGATTTATGTTAATTAGCATGTAAATTTTCCTTCAGATTAAAAATCTTTTGACACTGTTTAATTTCACCAGTCTGCACAGCACCAAATTTCACACATGAAAAATTAATAACATTAAGGGGGAAAAACAATCCCGTCACCTGATCATCTGTAAAAATAAGGCAAAGTACAAAAATCATAACAATCGAACAAACTCCATGCAGACATTAAAACATGGCTGAATTTGGCTTCAAATAATAAATGGTCCACTTCTCAAAACTTAAAAAATAATCTTGATTCTGTGCAACAAAAAAACCCTCAAACAATAAACACATTTAAAAGTGTATAGTGGTTGTCCAGTGGAATGTCTTGATGTTTCCCTTTTGCATCCAGCTGATTGCACCTATTGACTTGCGACGCCAAGACTGTTGTGAACAGTGTATGTGATTGTTGTTGGCTAAAAAAAAAACCTCCGACTGTCTCTGTGAGTCCATCTAGTCACCAGTTCGGATAAGTTAAATGCTTCACCATCTTGTTTTCCAGGGCTCAGAAGGCGAGCCATTCCCCAGTATTTAGTATAAGTGCCTCTCCCCTCCGTGAGTGAAGTCCTCTGGATGTGGAACGTCTTTTGGGGATGGCGATGTTCTTTACTGGCTGATGTTGAGGTTCAGTAAGCAACGACCATTCTTCAAAGGCACCGTACTGTACATTGGTCTGTGTGTGTGTTTGTGTGGGCCGCACATGGGCACATGCATACATGGAGAAGTAAAACCAGTCAACAAAGTTGATTCCCTCCACTGGCGTCAGCCCACAAGGCATCACCATGACAACTAAGGCAAAATCTCTCAACATTAAAACAGAGCATCTGTCTTTTTTTTTTGTTTGTTTCTTATTTTAGTTTTTCTCGTCTGATTCCGTGCTGCTGCTGCTAAAATCAACTTCCCCACAATAATCATTAGTAATGATAATAATCTCTATTAAATAAATTATCTATACTGTACAATTATTTCACCTCGCATAGACCTGCAACAAAGGGGAGCCTTTTTCAAAGTAAAGCTATCCACAGTCAGTTTCTGCTGTGTCCTCAGTTCAATAAAACCTCTTCAGAGCACACAGAGGCTGACAGACAACAAGACAGTTTTTTCTTCTTTCCTGTACAGAAATTAAACAGGACATCCTGCACATAAAGAAATGTACAAACAGAAGCAAAGCTGATGCATAATTGAGGATAAAGAAACAGGGTAGAAGCACTCGTTGAAAGAGGAGTATCCAGCAAAAACTTTTTTGTGATTTTCCTGGAGGAGTGAGTAATTTTTCTCTGAGAACAGTAGAAGATGGTTCCTGATTTGAAAGGAGCCAGGCCAGCAAACATCCAAGACTTACTGCACTCCTTCTTCATCCACATACGTTGAGGGAAACCATCCAATCTGAAACATAAAAGAGTAATTATCATCCTTTATAGTGTGTAAATCTAAACAAGATGTGCTAATTGAGTTCCTTCCGACATCTTATTACATCCAACTTAGCTGTACATGCTGTAAGATAACATTTGGTATCCATATATCCATATGTGCAGTGTGAATGTATTAGACCAAGGCCACTCTGAACATTTAGCTTTAATTGGCTTGAGGATGTTCATTATTTTCAGCTAACTGCACAGCTCAGATGTAACGGTCTCATCCCTGTTCTAAAAAAAACTTCAATACTTGAAGGCTACTTCAAATACTACTCCAACTGTTGCTAGGCAACACCTTTTCCTATTTCTCGGAACAGTAAGTGAACTAATGAGAGATAGTGCCAGCACAATATGTATTTAAAGAATTATATTTTTATCACTGACAAGTAGTCATTGTAAAAGTGGTATAATGTTCTCGGATCCACGCGGTTAATACAAATAATGTATTCTTCAAAGTTTACATGTTGTTTTGATCACTGCTTGTTTTTTTTGTTCCTTATACAGTACACAGCCTTACAGAGACAACTCTGGAATCATGAGTTAGGTGGTTCCAAAGTTTTGACAAATTTGACAAATCCAGTCTGTAAAAAATGTTATTACCAGTTCTGTCACCAGTGAGCTAAATGCTCAAGTAACCAAAACAATAATGATACGAACACTGAGACCTCTACACGTAGTGCGATGTGTATCTGGATACGTTATCTGGATAATGACATCTGACCATGGGGCATTTATTCCTGACATTAATAAGCATTTTCCTAATCTTGATTCTGCCACCGTTGATATTGGATCTAACTATTTAAATTAGGTAGATAGTTGGCTGTCTGTCTAAGTCATGGTAAGGAATGCTGTTGTATGGGCTCCTCTGTATCTTTTTTCTCTGTGGTTGAGCGACTTTTGAACTGGCTGGGGGAATGTTTTCTAATAACGCGTCCTAACAGTACCGAGTGCATTTACGCCTGACTGAGATCCCAAAAAAAATGCGAGCCAGACCACCTTGAGAAGTGGTCTGGTTAATCTGATAACATTTCACTTGCAATGCATTCTTGCATTAATTGCACTTACACTGACATATGCATATTTCCTGATCCAGATCTAACTGACTTACATCTCTTTAATCAAACATATCTGAGCATATTGCCCCAGGTATGCTCTTTGTTAGTCAATGTTATATTTCAACAGTGAATCATTTGCAATCAATATGATTATATAACAAGTACATACAAGTAGGCACCTAGATGGTTTTATCTGACAATTGATAAGACACGGTGTCACACTGACAAAAACAACACCATCAATTTAAAAACCCATTTCCATTAAGGTCCTTGATGGAGCCAGATTCTGACATGCTATAATAAAATCAAAATTAGAAAGCTAGAGTACCTCAACACCAGACTGCACAACAGAGGACAGCCCAGCTTAGCTGTGCAACAGTACAACGGTTAACACTCACTCTGGATCCACACAGTAACACATTAACACTGTCAAATGTACAACCTAATGGTGAACATCCCAAGAATAAAAAGCTGACATCACATTCAGCTTAACTGCCAGCTTATTAAACTGGCACATTTCCCAGCAGCCAGGCTTTTACTTTGCTCTTTCAACCACCTGCTTTATCCATGGTTTAATTGTTAAATTCAGTCACTCTGGGGCCCACAAATGCCAAATTAGTGCTGTACATTTGAGGCAGAGTGCGTAAATACTTGGTTTTGCCTTATGCACATGCTAGCAGTAGGATCTGTTTATGGGAATGGTACTTATCTATACAGATTACAGCACCCAAAATGTTCTATTTTTCATGGGCTTTTCAGTCTGGGTCCATTATTATCCCGATCACTTTTACCATCCATAAATGAACAGACTTTAATGGTTCACTCACTCGTCCGTTGGCCTCTCCTTTCCACCAGCCCTGGTCTCCACCGATCTTGCTGTAGATTTTGACGATGTCTCCTTCTCGCAGTGACAGCTCTCTCATGTCCCGTGCTGCAAAGTTATAGCGGGCCACTGCTGTACTCACCACCCGTGGAGTGAACACTGTAAAAGTGGAGACAATTAAAGCTCATACTATTCACATTGTAAGAACTTGATATGGGTGAAAGGCCATACAAGGTCAGTTCATTGTCAGTGTTCAGCATGACACAATGGAGTCACACAATGACACAATGACACATGAGCACGATGGGACAGGACAAGTTGTTTCATCACGAGGAAGGAAATTGGTTTTCCTTTTAGTGATTTAATGAGGGAGTGTCATCCCGGGAAAAACTGAAATGTTCTTGTTAATCATATGAAAAGAGCACCACAGAGAAGAAGTACTGAGGTCGAGAGCACAGAGGCTTATTGTGAAATTGCAGTTGATGAGGTGCAGGAAGACAACAGGAGCAAGAAAAGAAAGGAGAAAAGAAAGAGTACCTGACCAAAAGGGAGCTGAGCTCTGAGAAGAGAAGTTGAGGCCCTGCGGACTGAGGAAGGAGAAGTTGTAGGAGGCGCAGGTAGCTGCTGAGAAAGAGAAGGAGGAGGAAATGAAGCTGGAAATGCAGAGCTGGAGCCATTGAAGCAGAGTTAAAAAAAGGAGCACGTTGTCTCTTAAAGATAGGGTTCTGTTTTCATCATCTTTAATCATCATTTGTGGATTGCAAACAGGATCATTATGAGAATTGTCGGTTTATGGTGCATTCTGTAAAGGCTTAGAGAGTTTAATTCCAAGTTTGGCAGTAGTGACTTTATTGTCCCATGTAGATACAGTCAGACTGAATGCAACTCTAATAAACATTTCAGGAAAATAAGCAAAACCAATCCACTGGAACACATTTTAATTTCTACTTTTTTTAAAATGTATTTCACAGCATTGCGGCAGACCAGACAAGGTTTATCTGGACTTCATTACCAAACTGTCAGTACATAATTGGTGCAGCGAGCATAGCTTTTAAAGGGAATGATATGATTGGGCATGGTTTTTAAAGAGGCATCCTAATCTCACCACCAGTTTCCCCCACTACACTAAACTGCAAAGTAGGGGTGAGAAAAAAGATAAAAAATCATATGTATTGTGATTTTGTTTTGAGAAGATTTTTAAAATCGATTATTTTTCCTAGAATCAATATTTTTTATTCATGTTTTTACCAATGATTCACGTGAATCCTTGTATATACGGTACCGCTGACAGCGACTATATCATATCCGTTTCCAGCAAAACACAGCGAAAGCAGAAAATGCTAAAAAAGACATATATATATATATACATATATATATATATATATATACACATATATATATACATACATATATATACATATATATATATATATATATATACATACATATATATACATATATGATATTGTACTCATGATATTGTCTCTAGAAGTGTATTATTCAACTTTGTTTTCGTTAAAGAAGGACAAGAAAATCGCAATACTCAATACTATTGAATTGCAATAGTTCTAGATTCGCAATAAATGAAAATCGCAAAACAATATAATCAAAACTATACAAATCAAATTGGCACCCATGTATCGTGAAATAATCGAATCGGGACAAAAGCATATGGTCCCAGCCTAGTGCAAAGTACCTGCAACAATAAAATACAAAACAGTGTGTGCTTGAAAACATAGAGTGAGTGAGAGCGAGAGCACATCATCATCAGCAAAGACTCAATTGTCTCCATTCATTTCCAAATGCAGCCGACACCAGAGGGGAACAATCTCGCTGTAGTGGCCAGTTCTTCCTGCAGATCAAACAAAGGCAGACCAACATAGGACAGAAGCCAGTGCAAAGGCAGAGCCAGTATTGATGCAGTCTGATGGACAGAGAGGACTGCCAATGCAGACAGCTGGTCAAACTTTTGTCTTTCTCTCTTTATCTATTTCACACTGCTTGTCTCTTTTTCTGCCATGTTCCCCTAAGGGCTTTCTCCATTCCTCTCTGTACTGTATGAGTCAGGAGAGTCACTGGCCTGAGAAGGACTAGAGCACCAGTGAAGACAAAGAGGGAGTAGGAGATAATCTGTCTCATTTATTCTACCCTTCCTTGCTACATCCACAGCCAAGATGGCAAGGGATTACATTTGTTAGATGGACCTGCACATTATAATGTCTCTTCAGAGTCAAATTTGTTCTTACATAATCATTCATTGAAGCAGGCGGATATATAAGATTTACAATGTGCTATTAGTCGCTGGGCCAAACATTCATCCATTCATTCATCTTCCACCGCTTATCAGGGTTCGCCTCACAATGGCAGCAGGCTAACTAATAAAGCCCATATGAAAATAAGTGGTGAACCCCAGAATGGGAAAGGAGTGAGGCATGTCTTGGAGGGTGACAGTAAAGGTGCATTACTTATATAATATACATATTTTTATTTATGGATATCATGGCTTTGCTGGAGATGCCATTGTTCTGTACATGTGATACTGTCATATAATTTGCTTTTTGTTTTTCTTGTTTTTTTGGCTCTTGCAGTGTGGCAGATGTTGAGAGAGAAACTTTGTTGTGGGTAGGAGGGGGAGGGGGGATTGTTAAACAGAAGTTGTAATGTACTACCTGTGAGTGCAAAACATCAATAAAGAAATTGTGAAAAAAAGAAAGAAAACAGAAGCCCATATGTCTTTCTCCCTAGGCATGTCCTCCAGCTCTTTCTGGGGTAATCCAAGGTGTTGGATGTGTGTTCTGGGTCTGCTCAGTGGTCTCCTTCCAGCTGGATGTGCCTGGAATACATCCACAGGGATGTGTCCAGGAGTCATCAGATCAAAGTTCCTTCCAGATGTCTGAGCTTGGGGTGAGCTCAACCACCCTGCAAATGATATTCCACTTCTATCTGTGATCTTATTTTTATGGGCAATACCCAAAGCTCATGACCGTAGGTGAGGGTTGACGTGATACACAGACCTGCCAATGGCGTCACACTATTCCACTTATCAACAGATGGTGGTAACACACCAAATTATGCTGCAATGTGCCAGTAAAGACGCAGAAGAAAAAAGACTGTAAGCTAGCAAACATGGATGTTAACAATGCTGGATTTAAAATACTTGAATTCGGCTTTGCAAATGTTTTACATGGAGGAAAATGCATTTGACACGTTTGTTAGACCTCAGCACGGTAACACAGAATGTTTTTTTGTTTCCAAGAAAACGCCACAGGGCCCCTTTAATGTTATGTGTTCTTCATTTTCCACTGGCCCAGCAGGACTATTGCATCAGCGAGGTAACAAAGAAGCACAGTAATCGGACTCCATGTTGATACCTGATGAAATGTTCGTCCACGGTCAACTTTTCTCTCATCATAATCTTCATTTATCAGCTGACTTTACCTGGTCGCTCATAACTGCAGGGCATTTTATGAGTGACTAGCAGATTGTGATGCTTGCAGCTTTAATGTAGTGTTAGGGTGAGTATTTACTATGGTCAGGCTGTTTGTAAGTTTTGGCTGATATTTGACACCAGACTAAAAGTCATTCCAGTGTTACTTTTTGTCTGTGGCTCAGGCTAAGAGCTGGAATAGTAAACATTGGGAAGGCTTACCTGGTGAGCGTGTACTGGCCCGTGTTAGCGAGCGTTCTCTTGACTTGTAGGGGTATCGCAATGTGGTATCTAACAACTTGAAGCTTTCTTTCAATGAATGGGCCTGATAGTACTCCACCAGCTCCTGTTAATAATAAACAGTACAGAAAGGTTAAAAAAAAAGTGACCATCTGATTTCTTTTTTTCACGCTGACATCAAGGTATTGTGGGTATTTTGTGTTGGTAGTTACACATATGACTTACCAAAAGACTCTCAAACTTCTTGGCCTCAGTGATGTGAATCCAGCTGTCTTTTTCAATGACTTTGATGTGTTTCACTTCATCATTGAATCTGTAAAACCAAACATATGATTGTTAATCATTAAATTCTCCTCAATACTTTATCTAAAAACATTTTGTATGTTACTGTTTCTTATCGTTGTGTTCTCTCTCATGTGCCTTTGGTGTAATGTGTTCAGCTGCTGTCAACATGAAGTATTGTGCTGTATACCTGAAGGACTAAAATAAAGTAATTTTCACAAGTCAAAAAAAGTCAACTGTGCTGTGGGACTTTTTTCTTTATTTTTCTAAAGGCTGGTCCCTGCAGCCCTTTTGCAACTGTCTTAAAGACTCGAAGACAAATGTGCAAAAGCATTTCTCCCAGTACGTCACCGTATGACAGTTCCAGTATGAGCTCATACATATCTCTTTGTGATGCATTCCCTCAGAGGAAATACACACAAAAAAACAGGATAAAAAGGAAAAAAAGCAATTACCGAGCGGTAATTAGCCGCAGCGAAAAGATGCTGGGGAAAAAGCTGACTGGGGCATCCCGTGAGAATGTGTATTTCCCATGAGATGTGGATAAAACCCTTCCCCTGAGATTTTCCCTCTCCTGTAAGATGTGAAACACTCACTTGATGCTGATGGCGAACCTCTCCGCCTCAGCTGTCCTCTCTCTGATAAGGTAGGTCCCACTGCTGTGGGATTTTAAAAGGTTATCTGCCTGCTGGCGCTCCATGTTCCCTGCAAACCTGCACAGGAGCAGAGAACAAATGTTGTCACCTCCAAACACAACTTATATAATCCAATGACATGGTGAAGGCTTTACAAATCGCTGACATCAAACAACCATGTAGTAATTAATCTTCTGATTGCGGTCATGTTTGGGGTCAGTTTGCTTTAAAACTAAACTTGTGCACAAAGTTAACAGTATACTAGTTTTAACATCAATACATCTGAAGTCATTAAAGGAAGTGACCTCAGGGTAATGGCAGTATTTAGAGTACAGGGGCTTAAAAGTATGAGGATGAAATAATCATAAATCCACAATCTTCAGAAGCGAATGGTCTTACCAAGGATATCCATAGTAGTCTGATTCCCTTGAGGACTGCCGGCTGGATAATGACTGGAAGGGCTGTATCAAATAGCAGACACTGCACATGAAATAACTTATAAACAGAACAACACCATGGAGCAAAAGTAGATTGTGTATATGTATGTCCCACACAGGTAGTTAAAGTGTACAGTAAAGAGAAAAAGGAAGGCACTTAGAAATCCCACATACCTACTATACATGTATATGAGTTCCTTACCTTTGGGTCCAAACAAGGTTTTACACATGAACTGGGGAAGAAACCACTCTTTTGTGTTTGTATCAGCTTTCCCTGCAAGACAAAGGCACGGACAGTTTATTTTTATGCCACTCCAACTACGGAGGAAATTAAAATTGCTTTACATAAGGCAAACTAATGCATTAAAAGATTTAAAAACAAAAATGAGAAAAATCCTATTACCGCATACAGTACTGGCTTTAACTGACTACACATGACATACATCGTACATCACAATACACTGTGATGCTAGGTATTCCATCAGACAGAGGTTGAAACGCCTTCACTGTCTGCTACCTGAAGCGATCGATTTTTTTAAGCTCAACACACCTATTGATATTGCATGGAGAGATTAAACTGTCATGCTGTAGAGGGATAACCTCATAGGTGAGTTTAAATTGATGGCTTCAGAAAGTTGCCCTCAGTCTCTTTGGGGAAAGTTAGCCTGATACAAGAAGCTGAAAGTGCAAAAGAGTCAGTGTCAGTAGTGTTACAGCTCCTGTCGTCCAGCCTAATTCACTGTAGATCCTCCAGGTCAGCAGGTACAGCGTTATCGATGTTCAACAAAGAGAGGGATAATGCCTTTGTTAAGGATGCATAGAAGTCTTGAACATGCTCTAAGAAATCAAAAGATGATTGTCTCAGTAGGGTCTGCTAATATCAGAATCAGAAATCTAAAATAAACTGCACACATGAGTGTGTGACAGGTGCGTCAGAAGGTGGCACAACTTAAATAAATTAACTCGCTAAGTAAGCTTGGGTAAGTGCCAAGTGAGTACTGTTTTCTGTGTTTTCTTTCTATTTTAATTAAATTTAATAATCAGAAGTTTGTTGCCCAAATAGGGTGACACATACCAAGTATTTATACCAAGTTCTACAGGAAGAACCCAGGAAATCCAAGGTTTAAATATGGCTGGGGACCTTGTTTGCATGTTATTCCCCATACCGCCTGTCTATTTTAACTGTGTCCTATCAAACAAAGGCAAAATCTCTTAAGAAAAATGTCTTGACAAAATCATCATGTGTGCTGCAACTTCAAAAAAGGCAAAGAAAGTTGAACTAATAATCAAATTCAGAACATTCCTGCAAATTGATGTTCTTCAAAATGAAGGTGTTTATGTAAATGAGGCAGGTGTTGAGCAGAATCTTAGTCCCTCATTAGTGTAAACCTGCAAGCTTTTGTATTATAAAGGTTACAATAATTGGTATAAGTCCACTTTTGTAACTCACAGCCATACATTTCCTTCAATTCTTGTTGCTTCATTTTTTTTACCCCTTCTATCTTCTATAAATATTCATAGCTCTACCATGCAAAACAACACTGCGAATGATCACTCCTCTTAGATACAAGTTCTTTTATCTGATTTTAACTTGTATCTACAACGTACCAAATGTGGTTACAGATTGTCTCAAATGAGACAACCTGTAGGGGGACTGAAGAGGGAAAAGTTACATAGTATGCCTTTAAGTTACAGACCCGGGTGATTCATAGTGCAGCCAGTGTGTGGTCAAATTGTTTTGGCTCTCTTATAAATGACTTTGTATTTATGGAAAAGTTTAACATTTCTGGAAATACGCTTACTCGCTTTCTTGACAAGGCTGGGATAAGAATTGAAACCACTATCATGTCCGTACACTAAAGATATGGCTACAGCCAGCTTAGCATAGATGTTAAAATAGGGGGAAACAGCTAGCCTGGCTTTGTCCAAAGGTAACACAATCCACCTACCAGCACCTCTGAAGCTCAATTATTAACCCGTACATCTCGTTTAATCTGTACAAACACTGAAGTGTAAGAACAACATGTTGTGGTTTTACGAGGGGATACGTGCCAGTCAATATCTTGGCCTGGCCACTGACTCCCTGGAGTCTCCACTGGTTGCCTGGCAACCTCATGGTGACGACAAGACTCAAGGAAGTCATTGCTGAAGTCTTATGACTCCTAATCTGTTCACCCAATATGGATGTAATCACCTTCAAACACCTTAAAAGCAGAAAGTCAGCATTTTAACTCAATCATTATGGATTCATTTCACATCCACAAGTTCTCAATGTGCTGGAGTACAGCGCCAACTGTCTTAATATTCACACTTTAGGTGTTGTCAGATAGTGATTGATTGGCTGTACCTCCCACCATGTGGTGTCAGGATCTCCCTTCAGCAACTCGATAAAATCTCCTGTCTGAAAACAAAGCGGTGTCTTCCCCACAGGTGCTGGTGTGCCATGGTAGTTCCTCACTGCCACCATCTTGGGACCTGGAAAAACAATCAAGTGTTTGCAGCTCATGTTAAAACTGTAGAGGTAAGTAGGACTAACAGTTAGGTTGATGACACAGGAGAAAAGAGGAAAAGATCTAAGGTTGAATCTAACTGTGTGTGCTGCTCACTGTGTTTGGAGTTCCCTCTTAGGTTTCACATGTAGCAGTGATTTAGGCTGATAACGGCAGGCCTGTTTTTGCAGAGAAATCTTACCCACTGAGTGATGCAGCGGTCTAAGATACACACAATACAACCACAACATCCTGGGTTTAAATCTAGTCCAGGATCTTTGCTGCATGATTTCCCTTTCTCTGTCCACTTTGAAGTGTCACATGAGGCAAAAATGCCAAGAATTACAAAGAAAATCTAGATCAACTTTGTAATTTCAAACTGTGTCTCATTCTCTCCAGACAGACCACTCTGTATTGATTATTTCAGGATACTGCAAAACTAGGATCCCTCTTATCTCAAAGGTCTTCAGGTTTTTATCACGTAATATCTTAAGCACATAGTATCTATATCTGTCTATGCATTGCCACCCACTCTACATGGTTGATAATGTTGTGCTTCATGTGTAGTAGATATATCCACTAGATGGCAGTAGAGAGCTGCGCTGTTCAATAGCAGCTCTATTTATAACAGACTTTTTACATGACAGCTGACAGAATATCCAGCTTCATAGGGAAGTGATCTCTATCATGTATCATGTGTCATCTTACCTGATGACATTCCCGGTTCCTATAAAAGAAACAAATACTTGATCAACAATGATTGACAATCGTTTTAATGATAAAGAAAAACATGAGGGAAATGGCTATTAGAGGAAGATGATATTGCTATAGTATGTTGAGTAATAGAGGATCTACTCACCAAGTCAAGAGGATCTGAAACGAGACAAAAGAAACAGTGACAGTGAGAGATTACGTCTGCGGTAAGATGAACATTTGAGTATTTTAATTTATAAAATATGTGTCAGGGTTTCATGTGGCTTGTTTAAATGTGCTGTGTCAAACATGAAGGTAATTTTGCCTGTTTGCCTGCATTTTGGCTTCATGCCAGAAGTACAGTGTTACACAGTGGATGAAAAAACATTCCTACGTATCGCCTGGTCCCATAATTTCTTCCCATTCCCAATCAGTCCCACTTTTGTCACCAGTCCTGTCCAGTCCAGAGTCATTTCCTGTCACATAGAATGACTGCAGTTTTTAGGGTGTGATTTTACCTAAAGAACCATAGGAGGCTTGCACATTGAACTTTAGTCAGATGTACAAAGCTGGATCCAGGCCTATAAAATGTGTAATATATGATGAGTGCATCTGTGATTCTCAAGCTGGGGGTTGAGACCCCTTTAAGGCATGTCAGGATAAATCTGAGATTAATCAGTTGTCAGATGGTTAACAGGAAAAGAAAGCAGAAAAAAACATTAATGCTACAAACAATTACTTTCAGTTTTGTAGATGTTTGTCAACTTGCTATTTTGGTTGGGAATAACTGAATCATTTTACCTCTTCAGGTCTCTAGAAAACATTCAAATAAAACGGAGCAGAAACAAATTGCTAACTGTATGAACTTGTTATAACCCATACATATATGGAACCATTCATGATTTCATTATGTATTACAAGCCCGAAAGGTAAGCTGATGGTCAGGTCATTCCTCCTGACACCCAAGTTTTCGTCCTTCGTACAAAACCCTGCAACACAATGAAATAGTCCCCACAGGAAACCCACAGAACCCATCCTCCACTTTCCTGCTAGATTTAAGTGACCTACAAGCTACTGTTCACTGACACTGGCAGCAGGTTTACACTTGTGGACAGAATGACATTTTTATAAATCATTATTAATTTAGTCAATCACCCTCACAACGCAGTGTCATAATGTCTGTCACACAACATCAATTAATGATTTAATCGAAACATTGCTCCGCCCTGATATCGACCCTCCAAAAGTAAACCTGTATCTTCTGCCAGAAGATGAGAGGGAACACCTACTGATTTTACAGATGGTGATGACTTCCAGACACTCTTTGTGTGCTCCTGTTCCACAGCGAGAGCAGTAGTAGCCCTGATAGAAGATGCCCCTAGAGGACACACAAACACACACACACACACACACACACACACACACACACACACACACACACACATCAGTAATGCAAACAGGAAGTGTCTCAGACACAAATTAACTTCTTGTAAGTACAACACACAAGGGGGAGCTGCTGCTTGTTACTAGAAGCCTGCGTTTGCAGTTACACATGCCACTCTTTGGTCCTAAAATCTCAAAATCGACTCGCTCCGTTTAAGAGCAGCACTGTATTTGTTACGGATACTGTAACACACAGCGCATCGCACACTGTCATGCTGAATAGCCAGTGCCATAAATCACGATGGGATCCGCTGGGGCTGCAGCAGTAATTAGCATCTAGCAGGGAGTGCCAACACCGGCCCCCGCTTACACTGGCTCTGTGAATTTAGGTCAGCCAAGCCATGAAATTTGTGGGTCAATGCACAGAGTGGAGTTTAGCCGGCCGACTGTAATAGAGGTGAAAGTGGTGATTCAGTAAAACGGGTTGTCCCCGCTGCAGTCGAACAGCACTCTCGCATGGGAGGAGCTGCGCTCGGGGACACAGTGGGTGGTGCTGGGAAAAGGGGGATGTTTAAAAATATCATCCGTCAGCCTCAGTCACACACTTAGTGGAATATTTTTCCAAAGATTGCTTTTACACTAATGAGGGGCTACGTTAGCCAAACACATATTCCCTATGTGATTTAAGTCTGTTTGTTTGCTTGTTGCTCCCTAAATGTGGGGGGGGGATTTGTCTTCAGTTTTTTTAGCACTTGAGACACGTTTTAAGGTTTTAACTTAACACTACATTACTAGCATTACATTCAATGCTACATTTACTAACACTGTGGAGTATTATAGTACTGTTGCATGACAGCAATGGCACAAGTACTACACTCAAGTACAATTTTCAGCTGTTTCCATCTTCTGTTTCTTTATACTTATACTCCACCACAATTCACAGGGAAATTATACTTTTTACTGTAGTACATTAATGTGAAATAGAGTATTTTTACATTGTGGTATTGCTATGTTTAATTAAAGTTAATGATGTGACTGCTTCTTCTTTCACCACTGCATCAATCAGGGCTATACAGTATTTTTGTATATATGTTACATAACGTGTGTCCGACTGTATAAAATATCTTTCCCAGATTGTACAAGAAACATAATGAATCTGTTACTGCTGAATATTGTTGGATACATGATAGTCCTTGGAAAGTCTGGAAGACGATGCATTCATTATTCATTGTAGAATATGAATATGCTGTTATGCACATCAGCACTGGAGTTATTGGGGTTGTTACCTTAAAAGCATCTTGCAGGCTCGACAGTTGGTGTTCTTATCAAATGTGTGCATTTGGAAGTTATGCTGATTGGCTGTGGCTCTCTCTGGCTTAATGTTGGACCTGGAAGTAAATCATAATGAATTGGACAGTTTATTTGATTTTGCGATGAGGTAGATTTATTTCTCTGGTGTTTAATGCACAGGGTTAGCCAACACACAGACCATCTGGTTAGTTTATCCCAATATGGTTCCTTAATTGAATTTTCAGGGAAGTTACCAACCCTACCATGTAATCATACTCACATGGCCATTTCAAACTGCTCCATCCACTTCCTCTTTGTCTCCTCAGTTTTACAAAAGAACTGGAAGCCCTGCTTCCCTTGCAGGTGGATCAGGTAGAAACCGTACGACCACTGGAGAGAAAAAGTGAGTGAGAAACAGATGGGCAGAGATATATGTGGATGGCAATGACAGAGATAAGCAAAGACGCTTGTGAAGCCTGTTTTCTTTTTATATAAATATGTGCAGAAGCACACTGAAAATATGATCACATTTAATTTGGAACTAAAAGATGCTCCACATGCTCTGGCGATGCATCTGACCAAAAGCTTAAGAGCCAACCATAGAGCCGGTGGGTGCACGTGCAACCCCAAAAAACACCACTGCCAAAAATGAGACTATGAGAAGATGAGTCAAATAAAGGGGTCACTTGAGCTTACCATTTTTCCACTCGACTGGTAAGCATGCAAAAAGAAAGACAGCAGAGAAAGACCGAGTTACACATGCAAACATGGACAGACACATGCAGATTCAAAAACAAAAAAAAGCCATGTTAGACCTGTGGCACAATGCACTGCAATGCGATTTCATGAATCCTAAATGAGCTTCATTGCATTTACATGGGTTTTCAAGCATGGGCGAGCACAATGCATATCTGACACTTCAATGCATTACTCATAAATTTAGCTCAAGGGCAACATTGGTAATGATTACACGGGTTGTTTTATCACCTACTCTAGCAAGGCTGCCTCTACAAACTGCTCTGCTCTATGTTTTTATCAAACTGAAAGGAAGATTCTTACCTTTTTCATGTCCCTGTTGTTCATGGGGTCATCCGACATTTTATACGACTGCAGCTCAATAATCTCTTTGAGTTCATAGCTATAGCCTTTCCTCTTGCAGACAATGACCACTTTATCAAACAGGAATATATACCTGAAGACATACATACACATTCAATGTCAATGTGCTGTGAGAATATGTCATTATTGGCATTGGGTTGCTTTAATTCTCATATCCTTTGGGTAGTTTTTTTTTCTTGAGTTTGGACTCACCGGTCCTGTTTTGTTCGGTTGACGATAGAGCACACCTTCAGCTCTCCGTCTATCTTTGGCCTCCCGTACTCCTCCAGTTTCACCTGCTGCTTAGGTCACAAAGACACACAGAATGTCAATCCACTGCATACTATGGCTTCTAAATTTAATGAGAACCCATGATTAATTCAGCAACACTTACATTTCAGAGAGAATCGAAATAAGTATGTAATGATACATACAATGATACAAGTCTGAAACTATTCAGTCCCACTTCAGTTACTTTTTCACTCTCCTAATCCAACTTTCAAGTTGTTTACTGTATCTATGGCACATGTACAGTACAAGGCCAAAATGAATCCAGTGACTTTTTGCACCTCCGTAGGAAACAACAGAAGAAGAGAGGAAGTAAAAGGAGAGCATAGTGACAGAAAAAGAAAGACATATTAATAATACTTAATAATAGTATGGAAAATGAACATCAGTCTGGAATGTACATCATTTCTCTTATTCATGTTCTGCAACAATAAATGATTTATTGGGGACATTATATAAGCAGAGGATTTAATGACAGGTGGAAGGAATGGATGACGCCGGAGAGAAAATATGGACGTTTTTGAAGAATGGGTTAAGGCTCTGTGATGCTTAGTGACTAATCGCACTGACAAACTTTGAATTCCAGCCTTGTGATAACATTAGTGCTGGTGTATTACTATACACAAAAAAACATTGGTGCAAAACTTCTGTAAAGATATCAAATCTACCATTAAAAATGACAATAGAAAATGTGATTATAAATGATACATGATTTACAAAAGAATTATTATTTTATGTTATTTACCAAATGGTAATGTGATTAGATGTCACTGCTGGCAATCCAAAATAGAACGTTAGATGCATTTCAGATTTTTACTAGAACAGTGAACCAACAGGTTGACATTTTGGGTAAAGATGACCGATACCACTCTCACATCTGTCCATTATATGATACTACAGCCAGCAGCCACTTAGCTTAGCATAAAGACTGAAAGCATGGGGAAATAGCTAGCCTGGCTCTGTCCAAAAGGTGCCAGGCAAGTCTGCTGGTTGCTGCTCCGGGACCAAAAGATATTCCAAAACCTAACCCTTCGTAACACAGAAACGGATTTGTACTGGTCAAATAAAAAGATAAAGCTGTTTCATTAGTGAGCTTTAGCGGTGCTGGTTGATTGATTTTTCTACCTCTTTGTGATAAGCTAACCCAACTAGCTGGACTCTCGTCAAGAAAGCAAATAAGCTTTTTTTCCCCAACTATTCTTTTAAAAATGTGTTCCTAAATAAGCAAATAATGCAAATTTCGAAACCACATCCTCAATTATAAACTAATACTAGTTTAACATTTAAAAACTCGTCTGATTTTCTTATACAGGACTGTGTGGGTGTATGTGTGTGTGTGTGTGTGTGTGTGTGTGTGTGTGTGTGTGTGTGGTTTGATTAGATCTGATTGACAGTGGGTCTCCCAGGCAACATGGTTTCTGCAGGTTTCACCAAGTCAAATTTAAGACTTTTTAAGACCTTTTGAAGACTATTATGAATGAAATTTAAGACCTATATCACGATATTTGAGTACAACGAAATGCAGAGTCACAAAAGTACTTGCAAAGTAAATACATTTATTCAAATTGAATAAAAGCGACACTGAGTAATAATAATTTGTACATATACAGCAAATTATATTTGGACTATTGAAAGGAAGAACCACAACACCATGGAATAAAAAAAAAGTATTTCAATGAGCATTAGAGGCAGCGTTACATGGACGTAGGACAATTTAGACCTGTATTTAAGACCTAGAACACAATACTTCAACCTACAATTTTGATTTTGAAAATCTAGACTTTTTTAGACTTTTTAAGACCCCGTGGAAACCCTGCATGAGCATCTGTCATCGGAGTCAGATTTTTATATTGTTATAATAAATAATAACACATCAAATTTACATAGCGCTTTTCTAGGTACTCAAAGTTGCTTTCCAGAGTTTACCTCTCATTTCATATCAGTAAAAAGAGCACAGATATATAAATTAAAAATTATTAATATTAAATATAAATATTAATTTAATATAAATATTAAATTAAAAAATTTCAAGGCTTAAGTAATAGATCAAGTCAAAGAATTTGAAAACAAACATGAAACACTACATGAAAAAGTAGTGACAGACGACATCACAGTACTTACAAGGTTTTCTATTGAACTTTGGAATTCGCTGATTTTCTTCAGCGTCTCATTGTCCCTCTTGACTTCGTTGATGTACATGGCCAGGTCCTAAGAGAGCAAGGCAAACATTCTTTAAGCCTCAAACTTAAAACCTTGATATGACACCTGTCATATCCTGTTCAACTGCGGTCCTTTGAGCCACAGTAGTTGTATGAAACAATGTACTACATCTTTGGCTTGGAGCACTGCAACGTTATTATGTAATCTTAAAGCTCACTCATGAACACACAGACCTGCATAGCCTCCAGAGCCTCCTTGAGTTGTTGTCTCTCTGGTCGGTCCGCCGAGTGACTCAATAGTTCCTGTCAAGGAAGATTCATGTTATTATTATTTTGTAAAAAAAAAAATGTAATAGAAGAAGAAAAACAATCCAGCACAGATGTCTTTAACAAAATCTGAATGAACACACAACATACTTTATTAATATGTGTGATGCTAACATTGAATCATATACTTATGAGAGGGCTTTGCTGTGTGAGATGTTGAGCTGCTCTTTACTGTGATTGTGGATGTCACACTGATGTGGCTGATAATAAGTTGCATCTTGAGCACCATAAACAGCAACATACATACAAATTAAAGACAAGAGGAAGCCGGAGAGATTGCTAACTAGCCTCCAGGTCTCACAGTAAATGTATTGCCCCCTGCAATCAATAACAAATATGTGTATATATGTATAATATATGCCTTCTTCACCGACTTATTGGAGTGATTTATAAAACGCTGTAGAGTCGTGGTGAGATACGGTGTGTTTCGTGAGAAAAAGAAATCTGATCAAATCTGTTATGCTTTTTTTTTTTTTTTAAATTGTGCCAGCTGTCCAAGGCAGATCCATCAGCAGTGTCCTAAAATGAACTCTATCTAAAAGTATTATCACTGACATGATGTGCTGCTTTGTTTGATTTAGACTGTAGCATCTATAATTCTAACTAGCTTTCTTTTTTCTCTTAGTTATATTCTTTTTTTGTGATATTTTCCAATTAGTACCTATTTGGAATATACAATAGATATGTTGATGGAAGATTTTGACTTCTTATAGCAGGAAAAAAGGACTAATGTAATAAATGCGCTTTCCCCGCTATGACAAATCAAAATGTCTGCCTCCCTTGACAAAGCTCTTATTTCCTTGTCACCCCTCATTCCTGTCACTGCTAACTCTTTAACCTGCAAGCAATTAGCCTCACCAGAGTGTACAGCCACACACACACACACACACACACACACACACACACACACACACACACACACACACACATCAGCTCAACCAAGATACAAGTACTGCTTAGGCCTCATTTGACCTAAATTCGCTTAATTTATTTTTATCTAAATGACTTCCTGACTCAGCAGATCTTGTTAATGTGTGGTCTGTTACTTTTGCACAAGCTTGACCGGCCAGTGACAACATGCTGCTGTACAACTCCGCAATGTGATCACCTGGGTTCATAAAACTCTGCAAATTCATCAAATATACACACCCTGCTTGAACAGAATTACTTCTGAATTCCCTTTATTTTAGAGTGCAGCTATGGTACATAAAAGATGAAGAGAGCATAGTATTCACACAATGACCACATAGGAAAACACTACTGTGATGATATCTATGCAACATCAACTGACGATGTGCCCTTAGGCATTACTGGACACACGCACACAGAAACAGGACTTGTCTGTCTGACATGCCCCAAGGCTACAGCATACAGTGGCGTTTTCTGCAAAGCTGTTGGAAGCAGTGAAATGGGGTGTGTTTAATTGGATTAGTACTCAGTCGATTTGACCTCAGCGTCTTGCTAAGACTCCTGCAGAGGTTCGATTCAAACTAATAGACAAAGTCGCAGCGCTCTCTGTGTAGTCCCACAATCACCTGAAGCAAACACTCTCCTCCACCCCAGTCCATTATGCACGGCATCATAAACTCATATGCTCGTCCATAAATGAGATGCAAATGGGGAATGTTACAGTGGCCAGCTTGTTTTACCCACCAGGAGGAGAGTTCCAGTAAGAAATACTGGCTCGGATGTGAGTGGTCAGAAATTGTGCTTAGATACATTTGCATGTCAGGGCATCGGTGCGTGGTTGAAAATACTGATTATAGCTGCCAGCAGCTTATTATTTCTAACCAACAGTTTAAAAAAATCCATTGGAATCCTGTTTGTGAGAAAGTCGAAAGTTTAAGTATTTAAAAAATGGAAAGTAAAGTGTGAAATAGCAATTTTCCATTCCATCTGCTTCAATTATCTAAGTGATGAAGACTGTGCTTCTCTAAGACGTGTCTAACATCCAACCACAGACATTGAAAAAACTATAGTATAGATGGAATGAATGTGTTCTGAAAGCAAATGATGGTCCTACTCCAAATGAGGTGCGCTACGTCGATATATTAGTGGTTTAATTTTCTTTATCTTCTCTGTGTAGGATTAAACTGAGTAAAAATGACTGTACTGTGGGTTTTTGCAGTTGTGAGATGCCTCCTACCTTCAGTAGTAGGTGATACTTCAGCACCCTCTGCATAGGAACCACCAGAAGATCCTGCAGCTTGAACTTCCCTTCCTGTACTTTCATAGTACATTCCTGTGGAACACCAACACGAGCAGGAGGGTAGTTATTACACATTGCATAATGCCGCATCGGACATTTCCTACTAACAAGCATTCATTCATTGTTTAACAATTCATTGAGTCTTGTTGCATTTCTGTGTTTGCTTCCACACATTCACGGGGCATTCCATTAAAAACAAGGCCAGTTTATTCTTTTGGTGGAAACTAAAGCTCTGGCCGTGCCAGCCATTTGTGACGCAATTACCCTGCATGCTGACTGGGAAATTCCTCTGACTAATGAATACATTTCTATAAAATATGCACTGGCTCCTTTTGTTAGTATCATCCTATAAGATTCCTTCACAGTGGTGAGTGTGTAGGCGTCTCTTTATTCAGTTTCTATAACTGTGCAGCAACAGGGACAGCTTATCCCTCTTTACAAACAAGGTTTTTGTGTATATAGACAGTGAGAAAAGCTTTTCTCTGCCCTGTTACAAAGCTCTTCTATTTTGAGAGAGCCTATCTCAGTGTCAACTACTCGGGCTGTAATCACCTCATTTTCTGTCAACAGCTCCAAGAGCCATTTCTCTGACCATGCAAAGTGCTGATGTGCTTTAATCCCACTATTACAGGAGTGCATTAGCCTTCTTCTATAATCAGTTGGAGAAGATCAGAGAATAATAGTAGCGAGGGAGGTCTTGCAGCAGAAATGGACTCTGAACATCACCCAGATTCAAATCTTAAATGTGATACAACTTTTTCTTTAAACTCGTAAATGTAAGTTTGTAGATTTCACAATACCTTTTTAAAGCCAGTCACTACAAATCCACTATTCGGAACACTATACACTCGCCTATATAGACGGGTAATGTTGAATCATGTTCAGTAAAACAGAATATGAATTAAACAGCTCTGAGGGCATATTTGCAAATCACACGCCTTTCTGATTTCATCTCAATTTGTGCATGACCATGGCAAATTTGGACCACATTTATGAATTTATTTTAGTTAGTAGTTAGTCAATGTCATCATTTATTCAACAGTACATTTTACTTTCATATTTGTTTAATGATTTTCTAAGATATGTCAGATTCGGCAGCATTTCATTGGGAAATGTGCATATTTGCTAATGAAACATGGTTGCATTGTTTTAGAAGGTTGTCTTGTTTGAAAACCTTCAATGCCATAGCCACACTGAGATCTATCTTTGTTGAAAATGAGTTTATCGGTTGCAAAACTGTAGGAAACTGATGGTTCAGAAGAAACACACAAAAGTAGTTTAATACAACTTGTTTTTGTTATATAGTTGCAATATTGAAGGTGGTACTAACGCAATTTAGAAGCAAGATAAGCATTTGCATCACACACAAGTACTAGTGCTAGTGCACCACCCTAGTACACTAGGGTGGTGATGGCGCAGTGGATATGACACATGCCTTTGGTGTGGGAGACCTGGGTTAGATTCCGACTGCAATACAGCAACCAATGTGTCCCTGAGCAAGACACTTAACCCCTAGTTGCTCCAGAGGCGTACAACCTCTAACATATATAGCAATTGTAAGTAGCTTTGGGTAAAAAGCGTCAGCTAAATGACATGTAATGTAATGTAGTGCTGCAAGTATTTTCACTATGGATTAATATGGTATTCAATTAAATTCAATCTTCACATTTCTTTAATATGAAATATCAAAAATGACTATCACATAAAACAGAAAAACAGCCAATCATTACATTTGAGAAGCTTGAACCAGCAAATGTTTTGTAAGTGGGCTTGGTAAAATGAGTGAAAGGATTCATCTGCAGATGTTGTATAATGTTGAAATTTGAAGAACATTTTTTGCATTGTCAATTTGCTTCAAATGTTTTGGTCAGGTGTCATTCTGGCAGTAAATCCCCTGGCTCATACCATCTAAAAAAGGTTACATATCTCAGGTCTAAAAGCAGCCAGATGTGTTGAACCCTACCTGCTCACTTATTTGTATTCAGTCAGAAAAGGAAGCTTGTGTTCACTGCCTTCACTGTGATATATTGGTTTCACAGAAATGCACTAAATCAGTGGGCTGTCATCTGTTTGTGGTGTGTGGTGAAGGACATTACCTCCACTTTAATCTTGACGTCCTCTCGTGTTGCTATTAGCTCATCCAGTGTTTTCTGGGCGTTCTCCATGTGGCTGCAGTACTGACCATAGATCAACAACCTGGCGAAAGACACAACAACAACAACAACTGTTAATCTAAATACACAGCTCACCGTCTTTTATGGGATGTAGAAAGGAAATTAAAAAATTGTTGATGCCCCCAACGTCTCCTTCCAGGCAGCGCTGCGACCGTTGACTTCAAGGCACCTAACCCTAACCATTGCCTAATCCTAGTGCCTTCCAGGCAGCGCAGCCTGGAAGGAGACGTTGGTGGCTTAAAACATCGATAAACTGATTCATGTTTGACCATGGCTCCTTTTGCCAGGTCTGTTCACATCGTGCTACAAAAAGACAAACTACATCCCACTTTGGTCACATTTATTATGTCTGTACATTAAAAAAAAGCCTGGACAGTGAGGTGGGAACAGTCCACACATCTCATTGTGTTTCATTAAAACATACCCATCTATTACACAATACCTGTTTATTCCTAAAAGTAAAGAAAGCTGTAAAAGAAAATCTGAGTAAAGACCCAATTTGGTCTATCAATCAAAAGTATTGAAAATACAAGTATGTTCAGTCTCAATTTTTTTAGCAGTTAACTACATTTACTTCCAAAAGGTCCTTTGCTGCTGAACATATCTTACTAACTACTACTAACAAATGTTCGAGTTGGATTAAACATCCATGTCTGTTAAGAGAAATTCACAGCTGAGATTTTGATTTAGATATTTTCTGCTTGTTCTCTGTGAGTACGGGGACATTTGAAGACATGTGAGCTCATAAAACCTGCTCAGCCTAGTGTATGGTTACAAATCTACATTTAGGCTTAATTAGGGCTAATGAGGCTCTTTTCAAAAGGTTGGACATATATCATATCTTTGTAAAAACAGGGAGACAACTGAGATTGCTGTTTGAGTCCACAATTAGCAGTGAACTGGTTAGTGCCTTTCAGCAAAGTACTGCACATTAATTTCAAGATTAATAACCCAATTTGAAAGGTCAGCCTCAGAGTCATTTGGCACTATAGGGGGTAGATAAATGAATATTTGAACAAGTGTAGTATGATTAGGAATATACTGTACGTGAATAACATGAATATGTAATGACTGGATTCTGATCCCAGGGCAATGTTTGGAGGGGCGGCATCCTCTTGCCAATAAGCTGTAATCACAGAGCACTAATGAAAGACGCTGCTTTATATCAGATGCTGTGCTGAGTTTCTCTTCTCAGTGTGTGAGGAAAAAATCTCTATATTTTGAGAAGTGAGGATGTGAGAGCTGTGTTCATTAGATATTACAATGGGACCCTGACACAGATCTGTGGGTTCATGTGGGAGGGAGTTCAAAGTCATCCTGCCTGGAGGATGCCACTACAAGTGGCACACATTCCTCTCGCTCACACACTGAGTCAAAGTAGGGCATTGGCACAGCTGGTATAGTGCTAATCCCCCCCTTGGCACACCGGTCTCTTAATCTGAATCTTGAGCGGGTGAGGCGGTGCAGAGAGCTGGCACCCTGAAGTCTAATCAAGCCTCTGATAGATCTGTAGTCATGTTTCCATCTAATTGTCAAGCAAATTATATACAAACTTTTAAAATGTCGCAAAAAAGAAGAAAAAAAGAAAATGTGAATTAGAAGCGTTTCCATCAACTGGTTTAGAGCAAATAAACTAGCCTACGCAAAGCGTAGTTTCGTCACACTGCACATCCCACATCGCAAACCAGCTTGCTAAATCAAAGAGTTTAGAAGCTAAGTTCTTTAAATCTATAAATGGAGATAGGTAGCATTGTATAAGTTGGCCACCTGTGCAGAATGCAGGGTTGTGACAGACATTTGGTGCCAGCAAGACAACCGTACACCGCTGTGTATACGCAGTGTGCAGGGACATACGATTCAAGCTTCTGACCAATTCGTCAATTTACCCAACGTGGCTGAGGCACAAGCAATAGTGCACTTCACTACGCACCTTGTGCCACAAGTGTACGGCGCACTGGATGGGACCCATATCCTGATCCTTCCCCCATCCGATGGATACCGGGACTATTGTCATGTGAGTTACATGTTCGCTACATCACAACTTATTCGTCAAAGCTGTTTCCATCTCCCATTTGGCACAGTAACTCTTTTTCGAAAAAGGCAAAAACCACCTCAAGCGAGCGTAAAAACCTTTTTGCGAATTTGAGGAAGTTTGGCCGTTTCCATCAACATTTTCTAACGTGATACTTCAAAATGTGCATAAAAACACGTTGATGGAAACATGACTTGTTACACAGACAAGAGCAGCTCTGCAAACAGGCCGAGCAGGGGACGTTTGTATGACGGGGCAATGGAAATGATGTGCTTAATTTTAAGTTTCATATGCATAAGACTCACTATGTTGAACATATTTTCAATGACAAATATCCATATGTTTTTAAAGCAGCTAATCGGTTTTAACTACTTTTCACTTTATGGCTTCACACATCTAGAAGTTGTGTTTCCTGCTGAAAGAGAACACAGTCCACTGTGGTTTATAGTAAACAAGGTCCACTAGTCAATTCATTGATGTATCGATTGAAAAAAAATGTAATAGCAAATATTACTAGAAAATGCATTTCCTGCGGAAAATGCGTGGGAATGCTGAATAGCTGAATTGCTAAAGCTAAACTGGTTGAATAGCTTAAATCAGTAAGAAGAAGGTGAAGTAGTGACAATAGTTGAAACAGTGGAAATCGGTAGAATGAGTATGAATTTCAATAAAAAGTTGAATAACACCACTAATGTATAAAGTAATTTATGTTATATAATATTTTATCTGAAATTATGAATCAGTATGGAAAACTTACAAATGCTGTGAGAAACATTGATGAAAATGCAGAAATATGGAACAAATTGTTTGTTCTAAACTGCTGAAAAACTTGTAAGTTGGAAGTTGAACTGCACATAAGTTAAGAGCTAAAATACATTTTAGAAAAGCTGGAAGCTAAACCGTAATACTGTCAAAAGTGGACATTTCAATGAATTGACTAAGAAGACTTATTATCAGCCATATCCATTGCATAGAACAAAGAAGCAGAAAGAGAGAGAGAGAGAGGAAAAAGAGAGGAAAGATAAAAGGAGAGGAAAAAAGAGAAAAGGAATCAACTTTCAATAGCATATATGTCAGTGGTAACACACCTTGGGTTAAGTGTTTACTTCAGGGACACATTGATTGATGTACCTCAGTGTGTGTATATATGTGTGGCTGTGTGTGTGTATGTGTGTGTGTGTGTGTGTGTGTGTGTGTGTGTGTGTGCGTGTGTGTGTGTGTGTTTGTGTGTGTATGTGTGTGTGTGTATGTGTTTCTGTGTCTGCATGTGTGTGTGCATGTGTGTGTGTGTGTGTGTTTGCGTGTGTGTTTCTGCATATGTGTGTTGGTGTGTGTATGTGTGTGTGTGTCTGCATTTGTGTGTGTGTTTGTGTGTGTGTGTGTGTGTGTGTGTATGTGTGTGTGTGTGTGTGTGTCTGCATGTGTGTGTGCATGTGTGTGTTGTGTTTGCGTGTGTGTTTCTGCATATGTGTGTTGGTGTGTGTCTGTGTGTGTGGCTGTGTGTGTGTGTGTGTGTGCGTGTGTGCATGCATGTGTGTTTTGGTGTGTGTGTGTATGTGTGTGTCTGTGTGTGCGTGTCTGTGTGTGTGTTTGCGTATGTGTTTTTGTTTTTGTGTGTCTGTTTGTGTCTGTGTGTGTGTGTTTGCGTGTGTGTGTGTGTGTGTGTGTGTGTGTGTGCCTCTGTGTGTGAGAAAAGACAGACAAAATATAATGTTTTTTATGTCTGGTGAAAAGTGCTGTGTCATGCTATAAAGATTATCACAACATTACGTTACATCTCATTTAGCTTACACTTTTATCCAAAGCAACTTCCAATTGCTATATGTCAGATGTAACACGGCTCAAAGTGGGCTTCGAACCTGGGTCTCCCAATCCAAGGGCATGTGTCATAAAAGAAAAAAGAAAAGGAAAAAAAACAGGAAAGAAAACAAATTGCTATAGGGATTGAGTGTTCTGCTTAAGGACACACCAGTTAATGTAGCAGAATAAGATTTGAACCCAGGTCTTCCATGTCAAAGGTATGTGTCATAACCACTACACTATGATTGAAAAGTATTAGAGTTGGAAGCTAAACTGCATTATCTAAGTGAAGAGCTAAAATACATTGTTAGAAAAGCTGGAAGATGAACTGTAATACTGTCAAAGATGAAAGTTGAAATGAATTACCTGAAAATGTCTTAATATTTAAAAAAGTATAAATAGTAGAAAAAAGTTGAAGAAGTCATATCATTAGCTGAAAGAGCTGAACATTTTAAAAGGTGAATGGTTTTAATAGCTGAATGTATGCAGAAGTTACGGAGAGCCAAAATAAAACGTCAACAGCTGAATTGCTAAAGCTAAACTGGTTGAGTAGCTTAAATCCGTAAGAATAAGTTGAAGTAGTGAGAATAGCTGAAAAAGGGAAATAACATCTTGGTCAGGGACACATTGACAGGTGTACCACAGTGGGATTTGAACCCATATCTCCCACACCAAAGGCATACAACATATCCACTATGCTATCATCAGTATAGCTGACTGGAGTTCCTTCAGCTCTAATAAAGCTTTTCTTTGATCTGTCATTACCACACCTGCTGTTAATATGTCACCTGTGGCACTCTACAGCTATTCAGAGACAGATTTTTTGAAAAAGGGGAAATTGTAAGGATTGGAAATGATGTAGAACATTGTGAGGTCTGAGTATATTTTCTAACTGATAATGACTCACAAATGCAGAAATGTCTGAAAAGGCTGAAAGACTGCTGCTGCTGTCTGTGAAAGTGTTGTCATGGTGACGAGTGTTTATAAACATCCTTTGAACAGTTAACCCTTTAGGCGCCGGGTATTATTTTTAAAAATACTAGATTTTGACACCTAAATTTCAGAAGGCTCTGGCTTGAAAGTGGTTTGAGATAGAGACAAAGTGTAAATGAGACAAATATTGAGAATGACCTAACGTTTATCTCGGGAGTAAATTTTCCCATCTAATTTGCATATTATGACATCATATGGCAGCGGCCATATTGGATTATGTAATTTCCATGAAATACCTGATATTTTAGAAGAGAGTTTAACTTATTTCATCAGATTTACCGCCCTCCATCCATTTGTTATGTTGTTTGTAGAACTATTACTACACCACAAAACTCATGTAAACAGTAGGCGTTATTTAGTTTTTTTTTTTTTTTTTTACCCACCACCTCATTGCTATTGGAGGACACTTTTTCTTTTCTTTTTTCTTCTCTTCTTCATTATTATCATTATTATTATACAGTACAGAGACAATATGAACAATATTGAGACCCCCCCCCCAACCACAAAGCCTAACAAATGGACAGGAAAACTGTATATGGTAAAACCAACAGTTCAAAATTATGACTACTGTGCCATATAGTAGCATATACATGTAAACAGAAAGCTGTTCATGTGCAGCCTGGACGTGGAGTGGTGTGTGTCTCCTCTCTGCTCTGACGGCAGGCTGTGACTGCTGCGCGAGGCTACTGAGACACTGACCGCCTGTGAGGGCTTTTGGACGGGGGAGGGGCTCACGGCAGCACCCGCTCCTCGTATAACTTTTTCTCGGAGAAAACAGCAGTTTGATTCAGTACCGCGTCCTGTCCCTAATTATTTTGTGTAAGAGTGAAGAAACATTTACATTTACACCCCGCTCTGTAAGCCAGGGCAAGAACGGCGCTGCATACGTGATTCAATGCAGGCTGGACGCGGAGTGCTGTGTGTCTCCTCTCTGCTCGCTGTGCGAGGCTACTGAGAGACTGACCGCCTGTGAGTGCTTTTGGACGGGGGAGGGGCTCATGGCAGCACCCGCTCCTCGTTGAACACATAACTGCTGAGTGATACGTGCTTTCACGAGTCTCCAAACACCACAAACGTCTCCAATAACACCAGAAAAGTCGCTAGTCGCTTTTGACAAAAAAAGTCACGTTTGGATGGGATTTTCTCGAACATTTTGCATTGAAGCATGACGTATTTCTGAGCTAAGGTCTAAGTACGGGATGTCTGCCAACTAGTGGAGGGGAGTATGAATGACATATAACACTCTATTTAGAGAAAACAGCTGTTTGATTCAGTACGCTGTCATGTCGCAATTTTGCGACTTTGGCGCTTAAAGGGTTAACGACCGTGTCACCTGCTGTTAAACTGCACCACACCTGCTAATGCCGAGTGAGAGACAGTGTGAGAGAACCCTTCAAACAAGCCTTCAAACAAGCCTTAATAAATCCACAACAGTACATGCTATCGAAACACCGACTTCACCGTTAGAGACACAAGACCTTTGTGAACGTATTCATGTAAGATTTATGTTGATAAACTTAAAAATGTGGGCATATCAGCGATTTAAAAAAGTGGTTCGCTCTGCGTTTCGCTGGGAAATGTGGAGGACGTTTAATATGGCAGTGAATGGAGGGAGATGTGGAGATCTTGTCATTTGGAAGCTCATCAAGCCAAACGTATAAGGCATATCGCAAAACAGAGCACATTGGCTGAAACTAGACAAAAATACCTACGTTTTGATGTATAAATTGTGTATGACAAGAAGATATTGTGGGCGTGAGAGCAATTTATAGAGAGGGGACAAAGATATTTTTTCTAAGGTGCTGCACTCTAGCGATGACATCATCCACTCTGACAGACGCCACACACACTCACTAGAAACGCAGAAAAATCCTGAAATGATCACTAAACTTAAACAGCTTTTTCACAAAAACTGTAAAAGATATCAAACTGAAAAGATATAGCCTAATACCTGAATATTTTGTGAACATTTTAAAGTTTGTTTGGCGTCTGTAGGTGAAAGTATGAAGGAGCTGAACATTTTGGGAGCGGAAGAAGATTTGAAGGATTTGAAGCATGCTCTCATTGACTTCAATGTTAAAAAAAAGTCATAAAAAGCTTAATATTTTAAAAAGTATAAATAGTAGAAAAAAAGTTGAAGTCCCATCATTAGCTGAAAGAGCTGAACATTTTAAAAGTTGAATGGTTTTAATAGCTGAACGTATGCAGAAGTTACAGAGAGCCAAAAAACGTACGGAATAAGAATAAATAAAGAACAGGATAACAATAGTTGGAATGCTGCTGAACAGCATTCCCACTAATAAAGAACAGGATAACAATAGTTGGAATGCTGCTGAACAGCATTCCCACTAATTATAATAGGAGGTCATGTTTTGGGCTTTGTCTGTCAGCAGGATTACAGAAAAACCACTGGCCCGATTTTCATGAAACTTGGTGAAAGTGTGTAGCATGGGCCAAGGAAGGACCCATTCATTTTTGGAGTGGATCCTAATCAGGGGGCTGAAAAACTACATTTTTGTACCCTGTCATTAACATTGCGAGATTGCTTCATGTGGTGTCAGAGAAATCAGAAAAATGTTCCCGACTTGGAAAATTCGTCCTAAACGCTCAAGTTGGAATGTTAACATTACGAGATAGGGCATGTGATGGCAGAGGTCTGCACTGCCCTTCGAGTTGATTAATAGTGTCAGTCATTTTTCAAGCAGAAATGAAAAACATTTGCTGGTTCCAGCTTCTCAAATGCGATGATTTGCTCATACAACTATTTTTACATTATACAGACTTAACGATTCTCAAGAACAAAATAGATTAATTGATAATGAAAATTATTGTTGGTTGCAGCCCAACAGAGAATCTCTCCAAATAAGCAACATTGGTTAAACTATAGTGGGGTGGTTGCCACTATAACGGTATTTGTTTTGCAAATGGTAATTTTTTAAATCCACTTTTCTGTTAGCAAACATTAGCTGGATGTTACTGACTAACTGACATTATCGTGACATCTTTTCTACTTGTGTTGCTATTACACAATTGTTAGCCTTGACCAGGATCCTGCAATTGACACAGTTGTTCAGGATATGTTATGTTGCTTTAAAGTATGGTTAAAACACATTGACAGTATTTTACTATAAGTCAACATACATATGAAATGCCACATGAAACACGATGTATTACTGTAAATAGATTTTAAAAATATGCAACTTTACTCTACTGCTCCCAAAACAAAATATGACAACTTATAAATGTCCATAATCAATATTCAGTGTCCGACTGTTTTGGCAGAAGTGGAAGTGAACCGAAACCTTCGTCTTGAAAGTAGCATTTATGTCAGACCCAGTTGATCATGATCTGCTCTACAAAGACTACCAATGATGATCCCTGTAGCTTCACTGGAGCCTAGGCAGAGTTCTAACTACCCCCCCCCGCAGTGAGGCCCTTTGCCTGGTTAAACCGGCCCTGGGTTAACAAGCCCTCTGATTAAGACTTGATGCACACTCGGAGAGACAGCTCCCCTCAGCTCCTGCCCCTCCAGGAAGACAAAGCGATTGAGATTAATGGGGCCCTGATCAATTATAAGACAGCAGGCAGACTGTGCAGTGTAGAGAGGATCCAAGGGCACCAGAGACACCCGTCATATAGTACCTTATCATGACAGGGATGCAAAGGGCTCAAGCTTCTGGTGTGAATGTGGGCATTATTATAACAGTTTAGGAGTTAGAGTGATAGAAGATATTACTGCCAGCCATGAGTAGAAAAGAGTAAAGAGCCACAAATTGAACGCGAACCAGCTACTTCTGAGGTTAGAAATGGTCAATGTTCTTCTTAAGGGACTTCTTGTACAATGAGTGAAGGCTAGATATTTTGGAGTTTACTTGAATGCTCATTTATATTCATCAATGTGTGGTCTTAATAAGGAACATTTACTCAAAGGGGCCACAATTATGTTTCTCTCACAGCAATGGCAAGAGCTAAGTGAATGAAAATGATTAAACGTTTGCTCATCTGGCCGTTTTTAAAAGAAAGCCATCCTTTAGTATATGTGTGTCTTTTCATGTGCACCACTGTGTGCCTGGAGCAAGAAGCTTGTTCTCCACTGCCTGGCCTGGGGAAAGTTTCCACTTGTAGTAAACAAACCCATGTCCAAGCAGACAGCCAGCACCTTGATAGTGTAATGAGAAGGCAACTTTAGGCTCTTGAAGTCTCGGCGTTCCCATCAGCCTCATTTCCCAGCAACCTACTCTGATAAATCCACTGTACGCTACCTGCTCAGCACCAAATGGCAGCCATACAAAGTTAGCGACTAGCTGGTAAAGAAAGTGGAACATTTAGCAGCTACAGAACCAGGTGATGCTGTCAGGAGATGGTGGAAACCAATATACGTGTATATTGGACTTCCATTCAACTCTATATGAATGCTAATGTTGCCACGTGTCAGCCCGATGTGTAAATAGGCAACTGTTAAGTAAAAACGTCAGCCATTACAGCTTCAAATGGCTTTAATATATCATATAAATGACACTGATTGAAAAAGAAATAAAAAACAAACAAGGAAGGCAATCTTTCTGGCACACAAATATCACAACCAAGGTCACTAAATCACACACAACTAGACAAACAATAACTGGATCTTTGGACACCATGTTGTGTGGAAACAAATTGTATATTTACACCTTTAATAACAGCCTTTTGTCTGAGACTTGAGAGGCTAGTCAGAGGCTTGGTCCTCTTCACTGAGACAGGCAGTGGAAGAAAAGGGCTGATGACACACAAGCACACTGCAGTATACACCCACTCTTGTCCCAGTCATCCATAATTAATCCGTGGCACAGTGGTAAGTATAGTCCTTACTTACACACCACGTCTGAACACATCACTGTGGGAGGTAATGGCTAATCATTTCCTGCTTTCTCCTGGTATCTCTGCTTGAATCTTTGCAATATAAAATACCATTTTGTACACAAGATAAAAAAATCATAAATCATGATTCCGTATCTTAATTAAATGGCAAATATTAAATTGGATAGTCCAAGCTAATTGAGCTCTGTATCAGCCTTTTCCAAAACAGCTGAAGCAACTTTGAACATCTTCCATCTCAGAGCTTCAAAGCCAGAACAAAATGATCACAGCATTGCTCTAACATATCATGCAGAATATTCAAACAGTTATAAAGCCAAACAATCGCAGTGCCTGGTTTGATGTGGGTACTGTGTGCATCACAGGCCTTGTTTGCCTTCTTATTCAATTGAGCAAATGTTTTTTTCCCCTCATAACTAAAGATGTAAAGATGAATCAGTTACGATTTCTTTGGCAGGCCGATGACAAGGAGACAACAAAGACAAAGTTGTGCCAGTTTCTGAGCCAGCAGGATGGGCCCATTAAAGGCACCCTGTGGGGTTTTCAGGAAAACAAACAAAAGTTATGTTTAAATTCAGTGTTACTTATCAAAACGTATTGTGTGCACTGAGGTTCAACAAAAGTGTTGAAAGAATGTCCTTCTTCCTCTTTCCTTTCCTTCCTTCCGCAGATTTCTTTGAAGCATTTTTACATTAATGTAAACTAGCTTGAACTCTCGTTTCGTGAGCATGCACTAGACAAACAAAACGTGGACCGACTGTTAAAGAAACTGATCCACAGCTTAACTAGAGAAACTCCACAGGGAACCTTAAAGTTCAAAATGTAAACTTGCAAACAAAAGCTGATGTTAGACGGGACAGTATATGATTGGCAAGGAAGCAGAAGGAGGTTTCCTAGGAATAACCGCCCGCCCGAAAGCAATGATATCCTTGTGTCTTTGGATGTGCAAAGTCTTTATACATGCATACCCCACCACATAGGCCTACAAGCCATGTCGCATTACCTCGCTAAACATCCCACTGATGTTCTGCCTCCATCAGAATTTCTTGTAAATCTAGTCGAGATCATTTACATCATCTAATAATCTCTTTAAATATTCTGGCAAATTTTATTTACAACTTCAAGGGACTGCTATGGGGAGTGCTTTTGCACCCTCTTATGCCTGTTTGGTGATGGGTTTATGGGAAGAAAAATATATACACAATATTGAAAATAACCCCTTTCATTCCAAAATATCACTGTGGCGCAGATATATAGATTATGTTCTTTTCATATGTACACTTAATGAGCTAAATCATTTCTTGACTTATGTAAATTCTTCCACAGATTATTTGTCCTTTACTATGGAATGTAATAATCAGTCCATTGATTTCTTAGATCTTACTATTTCTAAGGACGTAAATAATATTTTACAATCCACCATCTATCGCAAACCCCTTAGTAGGAATACCCTGTTAAGAGCCGAAAGCAATCACTCGTCTCATCTAGTCCGCAACATACCAGTGGGCCAGTTTTTGCGAGTCAGAAGAAATTGTAGCACCACAACTGATTTTATGTCAAAAGCAGCCCATTTAGCGCACCGTTTTGAACAACGAGGATATGACAAATCTGATATTACAAAAGCATGGGATAGGGCTCTTAGTACAGATCGCGCCTAACTGTTGAAGAAAAAACTTAAGTCACATACAACACCTAGAGTATTTTTTTCGACCGGCTACACTCCAGAAGCAGGAAGAATGAAAAATGTTATTCGCAAGCATTGGCATGTTCTGAAGAGTGACCCGACACTCAAAGACATATGTGCCAATCCGCCTAGGTTTATATTTAGGCGTGCTGGCAACATTCGTGACCGATTGGTTCAGATATGTCTAATCCACCTCTGACCACTTGGCTCCACAACCCACCTTTGGGTTTCTATAAATGTGGTAACTGTGCGCAATGCTCTAACTCGACCAATGCGAAGGAATTTTCACATCCTCACAGAAGAAATACTCCATCTCTTCATTTATTAATTGTAACAGTACACATGTAGTGTACCTTCTAAAGTGTCCCTGTGGACTGGCTTATATAGGCCAAACAGAACGTCAACTCAAACTAAGAATATCTGAACATAAGACAGCTATTCGTACCCAGAATTTAACATATGCCATGGCGAGGCATTATAAGCAGGCCAATCATGGCTCCCCTGCATCACTGAAGTTTTGGTGAATTGAGAAAATCATACCCCCAACCAAGGGTGGTGATATCATTAATAAACTTCTATGCAGGGAAGCGTTCTGGATACACACACTCGGCACTTTAGAACCTCTAGGTTTAAATGAAGAATTTAATTTAACTTGCTTTCTCTAAAGTCAAAATATGTTAAAGTATAGTATTTAAGATGAATATACTTTTATTTCCATTGTATTGTTAACATTTTATATTTGTTACGTATCACCATTGTTACTTATCAACATTGTTTTTTAATCACTTTTGAACTGTGTGTGGGCATTCGCCCGTTAATGACATTGAGTGATTGAGTGTAACACCTTGGTTGAGATGGGTGTATCTTCAGGCAGCTAACACGCCCCCCCTTACGCACCTGTTGATGATTCTTATTAAGGGCTTCATTGCCCATTCTCTCCAAGGACTCTGATGAAGATGTAACTCTACATTGAAACGTTAGTCACTGTTTTGCACCTTAAGTAATAAAACTATCAAGTAAGAAGACATCTGTGTTGCACCGGCTATTTTCTGTTACTTTAAAAGCTGATGTTACTTTCTCTTAGAGCCAATAGTCAAATTTTCACTCATGCCATTATAAAACCTACTGCAGACCAAATTTGAAAAAGAAGTTTGCGAATAGGCGGGGGGAAAAGGAAAAAGAGAAGCTGCACAGCAACCATTAAACGGCAGAGTTGTTTGAGACAGTAACATCTTTGGGTTGGAGAAGTTGCCGGTGCAGTAAAAACTGGCTTGTTTGTATTCTTTTCAGGGCCAGCGATATTGCCCTGCTGTGCTGGCCCCTTTCATAATTAGGATGCTGTTGTGCATGTTTTTTCTTAGAAAATGCAATTTTGAGTAACTGCGCCCTGGGCCTTCACCCCCACCCACGTGGAGCCCTGCGAGCCGAGCCAATCTCCAAGTAAACTAGAAGTGACAGGCTGTGGAGCCAGCTAATATTCTCTGACACATGGCATTGGGACCCCCTCACCTCCACTCAACATATCCAGCACACAGCAAATGGAGGAGAACATAAAGCAAATACCTCCAATAAAGAGGCTCATAGTGAAGCCATGATTAGGCACTGCAAGGATATCAGGGAGCCAGCTTACTCCGGAAATGAGTTGGGGAATGTCGCAAATGAGGATATCAACAAGAGGGTACTCAGATGCCCATTTAGTTTATAGACCTTTTGAGCGCACTTTTCCATGCAGCCCGGTTCTGCCTGTTTAAGAATTGAGAAGTAGTTGAGATAAACCAGTGATATTTTCAGCATGGCATTCAGATCAATGAAAAATAGAAAAAAAAGCTTTTCATCTTTTGCACCAACGTAAGAAAAAAAAGATACAAGTATATTGTTGTAAAGGTCACAGGGACAAGCATAGATAACCAAATTAATTATGCAGAGCCATGTCTTCAGGAAAATCGCTGTGAGATGCCTGATGAGAGCAGTGCTGTGCGAGTCCAAATCCCCTGGTCACTGTTGCCTATTGCCACAGAGAGAAAAGACACCGCAGTGGCTCATAATGAGCCAGGTATACATGTCAATCACATGCAGAGAGTCAAAGCCTGTGACGCACAGAATCTGCAAATCTAATGAACCATTTTCTCAAAATAACCCTGCTTCGCATTTCTGACAATGTTGCTAGAGATAAATATTAACAATGAGCGGTATGTCATCAACAAATTTGTGTATGAATCAAAGGTAAATGTTAGATATTTCTGTCAGAGATAGAAGGTTAAAATCCATTACAAAACAACCAGGTAGACTACATGCAGATCTTTTGTATGGGGTTCTTTTTTCAAGGTTTGGTCCCCTTAGTTCCAATGAATGGGAATCTTTGTGCTACAGTATACAATTACATTTTAGTTTATAGTGTTTCCAATTGAATGCCAACAGTTTGACTGTCTTGTTCTTACATGGCAATTTTTTTGTATTGACTTTAATCTCAAAACCCTCCAAAAAGAGCTTAAATCACTAGAATACTCATACAACAATGTTGTAAATGGAACTGTGGAAAATACTATTTCTCTCTTCCTGTATTTTTCCAGGTTCATTTTCTCTATGTGAATCCTCTGGGCTTTCATGAGACAACCTCCCAGTCCTTTACAGGGACCTTTGGTTAGCTGGACCTTATCTGTGATTGCGTGCCAATGAAGATTTCCAACCACTACAGAATCAGATCAGAGAGTCAGATGAGCTAAACTAGGAAGCAGATACAGTAGGAGTGTGGGCATGCGTGCATATGTGAGATAGCATGTGCCTGCCTCTGTCTATTAGCAGGAACAGAGTCTCTAGTGTCACAACTTTATGTTACATGGCCCTCTAGGCTTAAGGAAGAGGCCTACGATGAGCCTATTACTTATGCAAACTGGCGTCGCCCATAGAAGTACTGTGACTGCCTGTTTCAAGTTGGAAAGATGAGGAAGAGGGGAAAAAAGTAAGTGTGCTATCAGGATCACTGGGCGGAAGAATATAATGCATGCTTATGTATGCAAGAACAGGTACACGCACACACGCAGTGAAGTGTGACTCACTTTTGCAGTAATGGGTGTATCATTTGAGGAGAGTGGCATATCCATAGCTGTGTATGGAATCATGACCGAGGCCAGAACCTATCAACCCCATCATTACCATTACCTATGAAGCAGCCACACTTAGCACAACAGGGAGGCAAATCACTGCTCCCCTCAAGGATGCAAATTATCCACGTTGCTCAGCAGCTGGGCAAGATGAAGATCCATCTGAGAGAAAACCCAGTTTGCCAATAAACCTCAGCATTCTCGGTTCAGGGCGTTTCTAATCCCCATACCACAGAAATATCCTTCTGAACAAGTCGTTCTGTCTATAATTAAGCCCTCAAACATTAGTTTCTTGAAAACAAGTGAAACAATCTGTCTGTGCAGTAAGAATATTTGAACTTGTGAAATTAAATGCACTTATTTTAAGAATGTTTGATCTTGAAACAGAACGGATAAGGCAGGCCTTGCTGGACTTGATGAACATTAATCCTAATTTCAGCAAATACTTTGTTGATTTACAGAAATGGGGTCAAATTATTATCACTGCATGTGGCGATTTTGTCACCTGTTTAAGAAGAAAAAATAAATATTACAGATTAAATTTACTGGATGAGAAGGAAGAATCCATTGGTCAAATAAAATAGTAATGAAATAGTTCAGTATCAAATCCAGGCTGTGTGAGAACCTGAGTTTAGAGACAACGAACTACAAATGCAAAGAAAATGCTATATAACAGAGAATGATGTGGTAGTGTAAGAGGAGACACCACTGTACAGGAATATAACTGTGACAAGCAAATGCAGTCTTGAGTGGATTTACTCTGACCGCTTTGGTTGAATGCGGAACAATTGGTTACATGCTCTCTCAGCTTTTTCCTCTAACATGTTTTGTTTTAATTGACTTATTCTTTGAACACTAATCCCAGCAATCCTCTGACCGATCTGCTGACACTCAACATGATGCAGCCTCCTAGATTTGAAAGGGCAGAAAAAAAGGCAGCTTCCTCTCAACTACAAGTGGATTTTAACAGTCTATGTAACTCCCCCCCCCCAAAAAAAAAGCATGTGCATAGACCAACAAAACACAACGATTTCTGGTTACTGACCTTTCCTTGAAGTCGAGGAAGATCTTCCCCAGGCCGCTTCCTCCAGTGACCATGTTCAGGTCGATGGCTCGCAGGAGGGCAAAGTGGACTTTGATTACATCCTGAGGCAAAATCACAATCAACATTAGAATCTACCCAAATCTAACCTATCTAATCCTTTATACAGAGTTATATACATAGATAGAACCATATCTATTTCCAAGGATATACAGTACATTAGGTATGCAATGATACATGTATTCACCCCGACACGTTTCTTACATATTGGCTTGGTATGCCCTATGATTCAAATGATTACAGCTGTCTTAGTCTGATGCAGTCTAATTACAGTCTGTTTTGGCATATGAAGAAGATAAATAAAAAAATCAAAGTTTGTTGTTGGTGTATCAATTGTTGTTCGTTTAACACTGCTACAGTAGTAAAAGGATAAGGCTGGCCTTATTCACATGTTGCTTATTGCCAACATATGCCATAAAGAGATGTAAAGAACCCTAATTGGTTAATCATAAGATCCCAGGATTCAAGCATATGCTCAACGTCCTTGCTATAATGTTCCATTAGGTGTTCACAGTTTAGTAATTTGCGCATTAGCTCAGTCAGTGGGGACTTGGCTTGACCAGAGGGTCACCGGTTCAAGTCTCCATTACGAACCAAGTATGGAGTGTGGACTGGCAGCTGGAGAAGTTGGCTGAGACTGGGCTACTCCCTTAAAATGTAATAAGTAATAAGTTTAAAGTTTAAGAGACAAAAGTTAGTTGCTTTTTGTTGATTGATTATTGACCAAGTTGTACAACTAGAATTATAGTCCATATGCCACAGCAAAGGTTTTGAAAAAGGATGAAAGGAAATTGAATATCTTGTTTTCCCCCACTGTGATGAAACATTGAACCGTGACATCAAAATCTCATTGCATAACAAAGCATGAATTTTGCATATTGTTACACCCCTAACAAATGTACATTCAACACATCATGTCATTCATTCAGCCATCCATACACATATTGAATTATTCACTTGATGTGCAACACATCCAGGCGTGCTGTATAGACATTGTTTTCTTCGCTTGGGCGGTTACTCACCTCAAGATTGACAAAGATAGCCTCCATGTCCTGTGGACTCAAGACTTGCTTCAACGGGATCATGTAATTCTAAAGAGAAACAAGAAACAAATCAGTGAACAGAGTAAAAAAACAAATACTGTAACTCAGAGTTTTTCATGTCAAAAATGTATTGCTAAAAAGAAATAAAGCTCTGGCTAAGCTTTCAGCAGATGTGTAAGGATATATTTGAAGGACAGCGCAACTTAAAGTTAACTGCAGCAACAAAGAAAATCAATACCACGCTACACTTTAAAAGATGGAGCCCCAATATTGGTTCACAGGGCTGAAGTTATTTCATTTAAGGCCAAAACACTATATCTGCCATCAATAGATGGTAACAGCTCTTCTCTATGCTGCACTTATGCTTACAGAAGAGAACACCGCCTTTTGTTTCCCTAACGTGTTATGGTTGTCACATTCCATCATCATAATAATAACAAATAGATCAACTAAGAAGCTATGAAGAAATTAGGCTTTATTAACCCCAACTCAATTAAGCTTAACGAGTCCTCTGATCGTAAGGGGGTTATTTATTCTCATTTAGTCTTGCGTTGGTCCGACGTGGGAAACACAGAATACACATTTAGTTTAATGAAATTAGTGGAGCTGAAGATTTGTGGCACTCCATCAAATCGTGAACGAAATCTGTCAACGGGGAAAGTGATGTGTTAGCAGCACTGATCTCAACAATAATTCATTATTACACTGAGAGAGAGGGTGTATGTGTGAGCAAGTTTGTGATTCTTTATGCACACAGAATTAGCAGTTTAACGGGGATGCACATTGAGTTTGTCGGCTTTTCTCGGCAGTAACACAGGACAAAATAAAGAGATGCTGATGGGTAAGTGAAAGAGACGTAATGTATAATAAGTAACTGAATTCTCTTTTTTGGGAATAGCTTCCCCAACGTGTGTGTTCACACATATATGTCTTTGTGCCTGATGTGCGTATCTATACTTAAAGCCCCAGGGATTAGTGTTTGGTGTGTGGGCTGAGCCAATAATAACCCTATCGATCAGCTCCTGCGACATTTGTGCTCCCCAATGAATCTGCCAATAGCTGACATTTCCATGCTGTGAGACAGGCCTGAGACACCAGCAAAAAAGAAGTGACAAAAGGATACTCTAACACAACATTGCATGTGCCAGGAACAAATGCATATATTATCAACACACTCGAATGCATGTGCGCTCATATTTTGACACCCACCTTCTCAATGTCCTCTAAAGTCTTGTAGTACTTTGCTTCAGTCTCCTGGATCTCCACTAAGCAGCAATTCCTCTTGTCATCTTCTGTCATACCCATTTTCTATGGTGAGAAAAGGAAATAGTATGAATCAGAACAAAAAGACTGCATGATTTTAGACCAGTTCTACATTTAACTTAAAAAATTGTTTTTATTAAAAAAAAAGGCCACACGAGTGGATTTTTATGTTTCAGTTAATTCTCAAAACATATATCATCACAGCTACGCATTTTGCAAACCGAGCTGCATTGTTTTAGAAATTAAACATTTTTTTTACCATTCCAGGCGGCCATTGGTTTCTAATAATTTCCAAACACTATAGAATCTATTAGTACACTCTTGAAAATTGCTTGAGTTGTGTATCCATCAAAATGCATTATCTGTATGAGCTAATGCAGTGCAGATTTTTTTTCCAACCATAATGTAACATTGACAAAAATGAATGTAGGCTTGATGTTGAATGTAATGGATTGCATGACTCAAGCTGGTTTTAAGAGTCTGTTCTACTTTATTTAACCAGGATGATCCATTCACTTCAATACTGCTTAATAGGGAGTCCTAGGCATAACATGTACTCAATTTGCTAATTGCTTTTCATACCGTCTACAAATAAATGGAAAGCAAAAGCGGCTAGAGCAAAAAAATGCATCCAAAAATCTAGAATGGTAAAGTCTGTGTTGAAACATGGTCAGGAAAAAAGTGAACAGGATGTGCAGTTAAGTGCTGTGTTTAAGGTTGGACTGTAAAACAAAAAAGTAAATTTAATTAAAACAGACCGGATTTTCAAATCTACTTGAACCAGATAAAAATGTTACGCCACACTGACTTGATTTCAGTTTGCTGCCATGGCTAGAGTAAAGTAAGGTGGGGATGAGATTGACTTTGGAGAGAAAGGGAAATGACTGAGCTTTTGTGTATCACTGTATGTGTGGGCTGGTTGGCTGACAAGGCATATGTAGATGAACAAAAGGTTTTTAATTCATGGCCATGCAAGCAAGCACAATGTGAGTGGGCAGTGGAGGATGGGGAAAAGATACAAACCTATCTACATAAAGCATTTCTCAAGAGACCGGATGTATGTCTCAATGTACAAACATGAAAGGACAATATACTGAAATGCATATTGTAATGACTTGCCCATATGACCATGGTAAAAAAAAAAAAAACATAGACAGAGGTTTCATTTCTATAAGTATTTTCAATGTTGTGGGAGTGTATGATACTAAGCCACCTGGAACAGATTTGGCTGTTCACAACCAGTGCGGATAATACAAAAACTGGGGCTAACAATGGACAAATACAAGTCCAGTCCAGGCCTCAATCCAGGATGTAATCAACCAATTAGAAGCGGGACTCAAAGCCAGCAGGATAATGTTTATTTGTCTCATGCCTTGAGGTTTCGATGTGGCAGCTGGTGGTCCTCGCTGACGTCAGTTTACACTGCTGTCACCGAGCTGAAGTCACAACTGTCTCCAATGTGCCCTGAGTCAGACTTTGAACCAGATGGGGTCTCCTTTACCCCGAGGCACAGGTCAATAATCTAACCGCCAGGTCATTCTCTTGGGATGCTATGAGTTTGTTTTAAATTAAGTGGTGGAGGGAGTTAGCTGATAGGGTGGGGTGAGTCACAAGCACAGCAGCACTCACCTGCATGTATCTGATCTGCAGCATGGGAAAGGCAAAGCAGTGCAAGTCAGAAGTCAATTTTGTCACCAGTTATGTTAGGGATCTGACGTCATGCAAATGCAAATACTAAGGTTAGTGGGGGGAAGTGTGTTTCTTCTTCTTTGCACTATTTGTGCATTGAATCCTTCCTGGCTATAAGTGTTGTCTAATTGACACCGTAGACAGGCGTCTAAGTCTAAGGTGACTAAGAACATGCAACCCTTCAATCATAGGCCTTCAGCAAGCATCACATTCACAATATGACAAACACCTGAGACAATTCCTTCATCAATAATTGATTTAAAATTCATTCACAGTCGCCGAGCACAGTTGCCAAGGGACATTTGAATGATAAAAGGGCACATATTGTGACAAAATGTTCTCACCATGGGTTGTCGTACTTCCACCTTAATGATGTCCTCATAGATGTCATCGCCATCGTCCTCACACGGCACACAGTCGTAAATGTCATCCTCACCCAAGTCATGCTCACTGGGGAAAAAACATGGACACAAGTTTGATGAACAGCTGTATCGAAACACAATCGCAAACTCAAAGGATGAATCCTTTTTACTCTGACAAAAAGAAAACAAGCTAATGCCAGGTCTGACAGCTGAGAGTGCAGTACAAGCTCATTATCTCTCACCAGCACTACCTGAAGAGTGATATTGGTGTTCCAGGCAAGGGGACGCAGTACCCGATGTTCACAAACCTCCACTGAGTTGCGTCATTGAGTGGCATTTCCCTTTAATGTGTTTATGCTGCTTTGGCACCCAGCTAGCTAACTGACCTTTAATTAGGCAAGCAGCCAGCAGAGCACAGACAGTTACTGTGGAGAGGAGCAGCTTCTGGGAAAGACCCTTATGCTCTGGGAGCCCATGCTGCATCTCCTTCTCTCCTGTAAAAGCAATTATTGTTTGGGAAACTTATCGAGGCAGTGGAGAAGCCTCAGCATGAATACGCTTTGGCAATAAGCCCATATCGATGTAGTTAATAACCAGGGAGCTTTAGGTCGGTGAAAAGGAGATAAATGATTAAATACTGTAAATAAAAGTAGTAAATAAAGTAAATAAGGTAGTAGGAGCAGCCTGCTAAATAATGGAGGACCAGGGTTCTAGCTTGGCAACTGCTTGTATGTTTAAACAAAATTCCATTCACCTCAATTGTATTGAGGTGAAGGCGGTATCATGCCTGCGTATGTTGCCATTAATTCAGTAAATTATGCTGTGGGCTAAAACATTATGGCAAACTTAATTAAATTGGCATTAAAATTATGCCAAATTAGTTTTTAGCAGGCGTACAGACAAATAGGACCGAATTACAAAATATACTGAAGAAAACTTAAAAAGCGTGATGATTCTCAGGCAGGCTCTGGAGTTACAAGAAGTGTTTTTTCCCATGATTTTTAAGCAGATTCATTGACATTTATTTGCGATGGACATTGAAAAATATTTTCATCCTGGGAAAGTTTACTGTCAAAGTCAAACTGAATCTGAGTGTGGCTCATAGGTTAAGACTCTGAGAAGGAGTGCGCATTTTCACGCAGATTTCGGCAACTGAATGCTAAGGGTTTTAAAGTAACTTATTTGCTTGACGCCTGACCATGTTGATTGGCTGGTCAAATCATCAGGCTACAATAAATTTTGGGGAAATAAATAAATACATACAATAAATAAAGATTGTACACATGCTCAGAAAAGGAGGAGCAGGTTTACAGTTGGCAAGCGGCCAATCTGCTTAAATGTCCTTGAGTGTGACACATAATGCCTCCCAGCTCAGGGGATGCTGTTTTTTGCTCTGACCTGGTCTGAGTGGAAGCAAGAGAAAAGAGGATTGTATCCGAATGCGATATAATATATATTTATGTTTGAGAATTCTTGAGGAAGACACTTCACCTCTTCTTGCCTAATGGGGGCCATAACCTGGCTGTCCTAGCACCAAACCAACCAGATTCAGACCAGGACATTTTATTTGACTTTAACACCCCTGAAATGGGATATTTTTTAGGGATTTTGCAAACTTTATTAATTCATGAATATTCTTAAACAAGATTTATGGGCACGGGTTTAAAAAGAAATTAAAAAAAATAACAGGTTATTGGATTTTCTCCACTTTGACATGGCTACATAAGATCTTCTGAGTCTGCCATCATTGCAAAAATATTCCGCCTTTCACTGTCTGTTCAGTCAGTCAAATGTCCAGCTTTGTCGTCACACGAGTGCGGGGGTTGTTTGAAGTTTTAATTGAGGTGGCGTGGTTCACTCTCATGCGCTATGCTTCTTCTTTCTTGATTAAGTTAAAGTGGTTCATGTTGAATACGGAGAAGGCTGTGTAGGAGGCCCACGTTGTCCCATCAGTGTCTCCTCTCTGAACTCTGAGACTACAGCACGCGCCACGCTGACTGACGTGTTGCACGGCAGGGACGTTTTTCGGAAAGAAGATGTACTTCATCCTGCTCTAATCCCCCAGAGACAAAATTATACAACAGAGGTCTAGTGCAATGAGATGAATATGACCTATGGAGGGATCTAAGAGGATCTCCAGGGAGAACGTGGAGGAGTTTGGAGGACAGTCTGAGACAGTCTGAGCTCCTTGAAAAAAACTATACTATATGTATAAAATGTTTACTATAAAGAGGTACATATAAGAATGGAGAAGGATAAAGATTTAACATTGAATAGAAAAGTGTTGTGCTGGTTTCCATCATCTATTACCCTGGAAATCCAGAGTTCTCGCGAGAGCACAATCTGAATTTGCTCAGCGAGTCACTCTGGCATTGAGTAATGATGCTCATTAACTATGCCCTTGTAGCCGAGCTGCACCAATCACATCGGTGTATCTGATATAGGCGGGCCAGAGGTGAGCTAAACAGATGACGACAGTTTAATCTACCAGTTAGCTCCACTGGCAGCTAAGCGTATGGGGCTCTAGATACGTCACCCCGTGCATAGTTGTGATTGGTCGTAGTGTTATCCAATTGCGTGCAGTGAGATTTTCAAATGCATGCTTGGTGCCTCCCCTCGAGTTGGGCCATTTTCATTACTCAATGCCAGACCCTTAATCTTTCGGATTTCGGTCTGGATTTCCAGGCTAGTCATCTATATCTATTGATCCTAAATGTGTCAAAGGGAAATATTCTATTAGTGATGACATTTAAGCCCCCTTCCTCTTTCCCACGTGGTTATTTTGTCATTGTCCAATTCTCATTTGGTCCATTCAGTCAATTCAAGATATGTGTAATGCTTTTCATCAGTGATTACTATCTGACTGCTACATTATACCGAGGTGGCTGAGGGCCCATCAGGTTGGGAGAAAAGCTTCCTGTCGACTACCGATTTCATTGAAATCTCCTCCGTTTGTAATTGCCTTTATTTGATTGTCTATTTATCATAATCCCCAAGTCTCTCTGATGTGAGGTCTGACCTGTTGAATATGCCAACTATGTATTGTACAATGCTTGATTTTAATTACTTATTATTTTAGACAACTGGACATAATCCTTTGCCCTTTTCCTGATTAGCTTTTCTTCATAGTCTAGATTGATTATTCCAAATATTTGCCAGATGAATCAGTATTCTAATGACATTGTATGCCCATTCACTTTTCACTGATTGCTTTAGATCATCAGAGTCTCTAGACTCCTTCAGATATCTAATTAGCGATGTCATTAATTAACTTCTCAACTGGCTGTTTTCACTGTCAATATGCATTGATCCTTAAGTCAAATAACTATAATGAACCCCATATCAAGATCTTACTGTAGGACTGTGTAAGCCTAATCTACATAGAGTATGTTTCGTAAAACATAAGGCTGTTGCTAATGAAAAATACCCAAATGTAAGGACCAATTTAAGTTTTAAACCTGGGTAGTAATGACATGTTGGCTAGTGAAGTCTTGAGGACATTAGGCTTTCTTCTCCATTCTTCAATGGGCTGTTTGATGGTTAGGACTCTTAAGGCTAGCAGTGGTTAGGCCAATCTGAGGGTAAGAACTATGTTAAGGTTACTGTATGTATTTGTTGTATTTCATTTTGTCTTGTTACATTTTAGTATTTCATTTTTGCTCTTGATGTATCCATGTAAAGCACATTGTAACTTTGATGTGAAAGATACTGTATTAACAAATTATTTCACATGCACAAGAGATTGGACAATTACTCTGGGATAAAAGTCTGTCCCTTTTTTTTTTCGTTTTTTAGCTCAAGGTTAGGATTAGTTTAGTCAATATCGACGACGATTCATTTACAAGATTGTTCTGGTGCCGCCGGAAGATCTGCTGGACGTCCCTCATTTTCGGCCGGATGTCCCTCACCTTCTGCTTTCTTTGTGTGGGCATTTTAAACTCTGGTTGATTTCTGAGGACTATGGTTAACTGCTCCTCAGATCTCTGCAGGGTAAATCCAGACAGCTAGCTAGACTATCTGTCCAATCAGTTTTCTGTTGCACAATTGTTCCATCAAAACAAGTTCCTTCCCGAGGCTATTTTGCAGAGGCACCATTATTGCGTATGGCGCTTAGTGACGACTAAGTGACGCCCAAGACGACTGTGATTGATAAAGAAAAACCAATAAACCAAAACACATTTTCTCCTATCCCTGAATGCTGTGTGGACTAGCCAGACCCTCCTCCGCAGCGCTGTGAAGGAAGGTCTGGCAATACGAGACTAGGATTAGGTTAAGATAAATGTTAGTTAATAGCTGGGGTTTAGGCATGTAGTATTTATGGTAAAGGTTAATGCTTCAAGGTGCCAAGGCTCGCATACGTAGTACATTTGTGCGTGTGCATTCTTAGAAAGACAAAGAGGGAGAAAATAGAGGGACATAATTCTTACCAGGGTAAATCTGCCGCACCTTAACTTTACAATTTACGTTGCTTTGTCTCTTGGGCTTCAGTGGACATAAATAAATCATTCAAATGCACTTGTTCTTTTGTGCATGTGTGTGCATCACAATGCATCAGCAAGATAAAGAGTGGGAGCAAAGTCCTGAGGACTCATGAATTAGGTCTGATTTTCTTTCTGATTACACAGTGACAGGCTAGCGGGTGTCCAGTACGCAGTACGCTGCACGCAATTGGCCTGCTAGCCTCTGCTCCCAGGTCTCAATGACATAGAGTTACATCAGTGGAGAGAAGGGATGGAGTATGACTCACAATATAAAAGCTACTGAGCCTTTAGTTTCCCAAAAGCTGGGCTGCCTTACAGGTTTATGTTAAAATAATAATGTTTTTCAATACAGGAAGTTTTTTTTTATGTTAGAGCTGTGATGTAGTGTGTGTGGAGCCCTGACATGGTGCTGCTGCCACACTGCATCTATACAGCCGATAGTGTGTCAACTAAAAAAACAAACAAGAAACACACAAAAACAGCTAACGTATAAGGTCCCCGGAGGATGCACATATCACTTTACCTCACAATGCGAAAATGGAGGATGAAATGGAAAACATGCTGATGCCTTAGCATCAGTGAGGCGAAATTGTGGTGTTTGGGGTTTAAGCCCCCAACGTTGTCTTTCGATAAAATTCTGATTACTTGTTCAGCACTACATGTGGCCATCAACATCAACAGGGTTTATCTTCTGGGGACCAGAGGTCGCTGGTTCAATCCCGGACCGGCAGGATAAATCTGGGTGGGGAAAGCGAAAAAGCGACGCTTGCCACTCCCTCATTACCACCACTGAGGTGCTACTGGGCAGCTTCCAGGTGTAAATAAATGTGTAACCAGAGGTGTCAAGTAATGAAGTACAAATACTTCGTTACCTTACTTAAGTAGAAATTTTGGGTATCTATACTTTACTGGAGTAATTATTTTACAGCAGACTTTTTACTTCTACTCCTTACATTTTCATGCAATTATCTACTACTGCTCCTTACATTTTAAAAATAGCCTCGTTACTCCTATTTCAGTTCGGCTTGTTTTCATTCCCGCTTGTCATCGTTAAAAAAAACCACCAAAAAATACAAAAACCTATCCAGATAGAGTGAATTTGATTGTGGTTGGATGAGAAGTATAAACATATACCATTCCAACACCCTATTGGTTTGTACGCGATCCATCACACCTGCACATGACACAAATCACGTCACACTCCAGCAAGGAAATAGCAGACGTATGTAGCCTAGTACGAAGATGTCCGTGGCAGAGACTCAAGAGAACTCGAGCGAAATGTCCCAACCAAGCACCAGCGAGGAGGTTGGTAGCCAGGAAGACCAGCCAACCCTTCTACATCCCTGGCCGAAGAATTTTTCGAAATGGTTGGCTGCAAAAACAACTCCTTTCGAATGCGCTGCAAGCTCTGCGCACCTAAGTACCACGAGCTAATTGTTTCCAAAACTTGCCATCTAATTTGAAAAAGCATATTGATATAATTTTTTTCCCCCTTATATTACTTTTATACTTTAAGTAGTTTTGAAACCAGTACTTTTACTTGAGTAAAAAGCTTGAGTTGATGCTTCAACTTCTACAGAAGTCTTTTTAAACCCTAGTATATATATATATATAGACACACTAGGGCTGTGATTAACGGTGCCTGAACCGATACTTTTTAAGAAAGTAAAAAAAGAAAAGAAAAGAAAAGGGTACTAAACAACAGTCGGTGACATTAAAGAACAACTTGTTTATTGCTAAGGCCATATGGTCAAAATGAAATGATTTAATAACAATGTATAACAATAACAATAACTTATTTCACTAGTAAATTGCTGTTGAACGACAAAAACAACCACCAGATGGGAAAAGGACATCCTCTACAGTAAAACACAGTCAAACTTTACACCATTTATATATATATATATATATATGAGAAATGACTGTGAATACTTTTGACACCTCTGTTTGTAACTGTGCAAATGTGATCAGGGAATTCCTGCTCTCAGTGAAACTTCCCTGAATATATAAAGGTACCATGCAGAAAATAATACCTTGACTGACTGACTATCTACAGTATTTTTAAGCTATTGACTTTTCATGCCAACATGCCCAAAGGGATTAATGGAGCAAAATAAACTGCAAAAGAGTGACACAAAGGGCTTGTGACACTGTTTGCTTCGGAATGGAAATCTATGTGTGCCTTTCATAGAGGAAAAAGTCCCTTGGCGACTATGCCCGATTCACCCCCATTTCATGCTTTGTCAACTCCAGGATGGAGTCATTCCAGACAGGGAGGACTCTGAGTTAAGTGACATAAAGACTTGACATCACGAAGCCAGAGGGAGGAAGTACATACCAGGTTTACCACATTAACCCAGGAGACCTCGATTAGGTAGAGGCTGGCCTCTACCTGAGTCAGACACAGATGTGGTCCATCAGAATGCAAACCGGAGAAAGCTTCACAAATAGATACACCTGCACCCATCATATAATCTCAATGCCATTCATTTACAGCAGTCATTTCCAAGTGAGCTCATACTGACAGCCTAAAGCCTCAGTCCACCTCACCTGCCATGAGCACTTCAGACAAGATGTTGTAAATATGTAAATCATGCAGCAAGGTAAGTCACCTCTATTAAACCTCGAAAAATATTAGACAGTCAACCGCAAATGTTCTTGTGTATATTTAGACCAAGATGTCGGCTGCAGAACAGCCACATAGAAAAGCCTAAGTGTCTGATAAATGAGTTATATCTTTAAATACAGCACAGCATTATTACATTAGTGAGTACTAGTGAACTTCCAGCTATTCTCAGTGACCTCTGAGAGCCCACCAGTTTAAATCTTTTGGCTGATTCAGATTAAAATGAAAACTTGATCGATCTTTTGCTGCCTGGGCTGCTGGAACTGGTCTTCCATTTAACGTTTGGTCTGCTGACACGATCTCCGTTTTAAAATCTCACCTCAAAATCAATTTTTATAGATTGCTTTCCATCGCACTTAGTATCCTTTGTCGTCTTATCGCTGAACTTAATGATGCTATTTTATTGATTTTTATTGTTTGCCATAACGTTGTTCTATCCATGCAGCTTTATTTTCTGACACTAAATATTTTTGGTGACAATAATGCCATTTTATTTCTTACAGGCTGTTATTTTTTATGATACCAGATGTCCTCTCATTGTATTATTTGCTTTCTCTGGGATGCTCTTAAATAGTACCACATCCTTAAAAAAATGATTATTATTACTGTGGTAAGATCACCATTGTCCTCTCACTCACTCGCCGTGCAATCATGCACCCACTGTAAATTATGCATCCATCAATATTTCAAATTAATAACTCTTTGGGAGCAGGGTTATTGCTAGTGTGGCCTATGCAGTGTTGGGAGTAATGCGTTACAAAAGTAAAGCAATTACAGTAATGTATTCCTTTTGCTGTAACGCAGTAATATAACGCACTACTTATTACATTTTGGTAATATTATACCTGTTACAATCTCAGTAACGCGAGTTACAATGCATTTTAGCGCAACATTTAGTGGTGTTTGGTTTTTTTAAGAATTCACCAACACCGTGAAACATTTCTTCACAGGAAAAAAAAAGCTGTGAGTATTATTTCCTGTTGCTGGATTCGATGGTTGAGATGACTGCAGAGACAGATACATTTGCGACATGGATATTATTTTCAGGAGTTATTGCTGCGTTAAAGCGAGCTGTCCCGCCTCTGTTCCCGTGGTCAGAGCCAGAACCAGAGACCGTACGGACAACATCTGTGTCCCAACAGGTGACTGTACGTGAGTGCGGGCAGCAGTGTGTCCGAGCTGCTGACAGATAGAAACATGTCGGGAATTAATGTTTAGGCTTAATACACGTAAATATCGTTGCATTTTATTAGCCGTGGAAAGTAAATATGCCGTACTTCAATACAACTGTACTTTTAATTGAGTATTTTCATTTTCTCCTACTTGCCTATTGTACATTTTACTTCTCTATTTTTATAGCTTTAGTTACTTTGCATATTCATATTAATTATACAAAATATTATGAATGATCTATGATGTATTAAAGTGGATAAAGAGGAGATCCGGTGATGAAATTCACAAGCTACCTGCCAAGTCAAACTTCCGCTGTTATTTTGGTGAAAGTAACTCAAAAGTAATGCAAAAGTAGTGTCAAGCATTACAATTCAGAGACAGTAATATTGTAATACAATGAATTACTCTCAAATGACAGTAACTATTAATCTATAATGTATTACATTTTGGGAAGTAACTTAACCAACACTGGGAGTGCCCACCTGTGTCCAACTGCATTAGGTGCAGGACCTGCTGATGAATCAATTCTGTGTCTGTCCATCGATGGAAGGAAAATGCATACATGTTCTTTGTAAAAGGTCAAGAGCAGCCGTGCTGCAGAGCCACATGAATCATTCAACACGAGCCAGCCCTCTGCACCTACTACAGGTTACAAAAAGAGCACCGTGTTACAACACCACTGACCATTTCAGGTAAAAAAAATATATAGATGAATTCAAGCTCCGGGGTCATTGAAGCTGCTGCCATGGTTACAGGGACCAAAAGCCATTAATGGAAGGAGGAGATTTGAGGGAAATTAAAGACATAACCCCCAGCTATAGAAACATGATGGTATATAATGTAATCTTACTTTCATGCTCACTTGCTTTACTAGTGGACTCTGTGACGCTTGTTACTATGGATACCATGCACTTGCTATGGCCACTGAAGCTTTCAATAGTAATTAACAAATGTAAGTAACCTCTATTCTATGTGGGTGACATTTATTTATGATGGATTATGAGTAACATAAGGAACATGTAAGCTTACTTTAGCCACTTTGATATTTCCTGATGCATTTAGAGACCAGTCAGTACATTAGGGGTGTAACAATACATTGATCTGGATCAATATATCGATTCAATGATCAACAATCCAATATCATCAATACAACGTGAAAAAAATATATACATTATTTTTTTTATTTTAAGATACAGTAGTGCATATCATCAATCTTTAAAATGTGCCTTTATTTTGAATTCCCCAGCTATCTTTTAGTTACTTTTGGTCAGTTGATATAAATGGACCTCATTGTTCTGAATAGGCATATGACATTGTCTTGTATCAATTGCAGGCCGCTGAATTGAATCAAATCCAATTTGTATCGTGGCAGACTTCGTGATACCAGCAAATATCACGAAGGCGATATGGAGAAAATCAAATATCACAATATTTTTGACCAAATACCTCGATATCGATACCGCATCGATATTGTAGTGGTGACTATTGGTGCTTTCACAAAATATTTACACAATGAGATTTTTGATAAATAATCATAAGTAATGTGGATATAATGACTAAATGGGTAAAGGCAAATAATAGAACAACAGTCTGGTGTGTTCAGAAAATAACTTAACTTTACTGTAATGCAGCCTTTAAAACCAGGAAAAGACAACACATGTCATATCACGATATGACGATATCCAAAATCTAAGACGATATCTAGTTTCATATCACAATATCGATATAATATCGATATATTTCCCAGCTCTACCAGCAAATATTGTATTGTTGTCCAAAGAAACAATACAATATTGTATGGTGATAAAACCTGTGATTTACACCCCTACAGTAAATACAAGAAATGGCATGAGTCTTCCTTCTTCCTTCTATGATATAGAATAAAAATCTCTCTGTTCTCTGCAGTAGATGTTATGCCACAAGCCCATGATGAAAGACAATAGCCTACTGTATGTTCGTTTTTGTTTTATTTGTTAAACCGAATCAACGTGTTTTTAGTATTTCCTTTGCTCTCTTCAGGATCACTTTTAGTGCATGTATCAGTTCAGTTTTTAAGGTAAGGGCCCATGTTCCGAGCTTGCAGGGCTACATGTTTCGCTAAACTGCACTCTAATCCAGCATTAGCCTGCTTGGCTGGCACTCTTCTCCTCTAGCAAGAGCACATTCCTCATCCCCTTAAGAACACCACAATCATGTATTCAGCGTGCATATATCTATAGCGCTGCATGCTGTCCTTTCTGTCTGCCGCTCTCCTACCTCCTATCTTTCTGTGATGAATGACACCCATCTCAGAGCGGTTAACTAATTATTCTCCATTAATCTGAGTCGAGCGGCTGCTGTCACCGCTGGAACCGCTGCCAACTCCGAAACCTTATGACTCTCTTTCGCACACAGCAAAAACCCTCACACCAAACCAGGCAGCCTGCCATAGAGGCAGGCAGGCAGGCAGAGAGGGAGGGAAGAAGGCAGCCACACCAGAAGCCAGAGCAAAGCTGGTGTCACCATGGCAACGGGAGGAGTGACAAAAGGCTCCACGCTTATGTAATTAGGCAGTTAGAGGAAATTGGAAGAAGTGGCAATCACACCCAACTTTGAAACATCGCAAGATGTCTGTTATATACATAATGTGTAGAGAACTGTTATGTATGTTATTTTGAGTATAAAAAAGACCTTTGCAGTATAATGAGAAGATCTTTTGCATTTTTATTCAGTTTAAAAGCATTTCCTGAGCTAAAATGCATAAAAGCAATGACCTTTTGCAGCAGGAAACAACTACATTTTAATCTGCTGGAACATTGAATCCAGTTGAAAATATGTTTAAAGTCATCCAAGGTTTTAAACATCTGAATATTTCGTGACAATAGCTACAAACTAACAATGATATGTCTTGGTGTGTGTGTGTGTGTGTGCGTGCGTGCGTGCGTGCGTGTGTGTGTGTGTGTAAATATATAAATATGTTTACACAGTTGCATAGCAGTGACTCCCCTCCTATTTGACGACAAAAAGCTGGTCCCAAACCATTACATAATACACATTACATATTTATTTGCATTTTAAGAAATTATATTACTTAATAAAACATAGTAATACTAGAATTACAAAGCATATACATTTATCACCATTACATTATAGGGTTTAGACTTGATTTTTGTTTGATTTAAAGATTTGGGTTAGGTTTAAGTCAAGTAAAGATGTGAGTTGGGGTAAGGCAGGTTTTAAAGGTAATGTTAGGGAATGAATTTAAGTTAATAAAATGTCATCCTAAGTGACAAAAAGAAGTGTGTGTGTGTGTGTGTGTGTGTGTGTGTGTGTGTGTGTGTGTGCGTGTGCATGTTATGGACTGCATACTTACTCTGCCAGCTCTTCAAGGCTCCGGTACACATCATCCTCATTCAGAGCTGTGTCCTCTGATGGAAAGGGCCTGGTACACACACACACACACACACACACACACGAAGAGTGAGAGAGAGTACAAAATATGAGTACACACACTACAGTTTCCCAGGTAGAAAAATAACCAGTCACAAACGGCGTGTTCTATCTGCCAGGCTGTCACTCTTAGCTCCATCACTTCGGCAGCACAACAGCAAGATGTATTCAACAGAGGACCCCATCAGTCACAAACAACATTGTCAAAACACATCAACACACTGCTGCTGACAGATAAAAACCTGGAACCTTCACACAGCCAACTTTCCCAGGAATTCAGGAAAGAAAACAGCCTTTTTTTTCAGATGGATGGCCAGGTGTCTTATAAATCCCCTATGGGGGTTTGGGCAGCTTTCAAGGACCCTCAGGGACAATGCAGAGCAAAAAATATTGAAAATAATAAAGTCTAGAGCTATCTTCTTTTTTGTATTCGGCAAAAGTGAGCTTCTCTACTTACTGTATATGTACACTTATAGACCTTTTTCACGGCAGACATGTTGACATGTCATAGTAGGAAAAGCACAGGTGTATTCAAAACCATTAATGATGGCTGCACTTAGGAGAGGCCCTGGTATTGTGCATGCTGACTCACTGAAATAGCTTACTGGGACACTTGATGGAATTGAGCCATCGTTAGGTTATCAATTTCAGTTGTGCTTTTCCTACTATGGCAAGTCAAAATGTCTGCTGTGAAAAAGGTCCATTGTATATATATATATATATGTGTGTGTGCCATATACGTATAAGGAGTGGTACGGTTCATGAAAAAACATCCAAACCGCTCGGTTCGCATGTCTCTGTTCGGAGTGTGTGTGCGTCGCACGGTTCATCAGTACACTGTTAATGTGCACTAACCACTTACTGCCGTAGTGCCCACTTTCGACACCTTTGTTAAAACACTTACTGGAAACGACCATAGACAGTATATAAACGACGAGGGGGATGAGCGTGACGAACGCAACACATGGCAGCTGATTGGACGAACGCGTCATGTGGTTCTTGCTGCTCCCGAATTTCAAAATAGACTCTAATGGCGTCTCGTTCTGAATACGATCTCGTATTTTACGAAAATAGTTCACCGAAAAGTGTTTCTGAAAACATTTTAAGCCAGAAATAGGCCATACAGTTGCTGAATCTGTCTGTTTTTTTGATCGACAAAGGTCAGTTTAAAAGATTTTCGTCAGATTTTGAGAGGCGCCGAGCCGACCGCTCCTCAGGTGGAGTGTGGAGTGCTGCAGGTCACGTCACATGCAGAAATGGTAAGTGGGAGAGATAAGGAAGGCTGCCTGGAGTTGGAGGATGTGCCAGCGTCGTATATAGTCTGGTGTGTGGGAACATTTTGGATTTCATGTTACCGATGATGACAGCGGAAATAAAACAATAGATATAACTGCCACTGTGTGCATGTATTGTGCAACATACATTCAATATGCTAATTTTAGCTATATATCATATGCTGAAGTATATTTCTGGAGTGTTAAAGATTAAAAGAAAAAATAACAAGAACCGTACAGAACTGAAAACCGTGACCCTAAAACCGTGATACGAACCGAACCGTGGATTTTGTGAACCGTACCACCCCTAATATATACATATATATATATAAAAATCTTGTTTATAAGATGCACTGCAGGCTGCATTAGTATAAACAAAAGCATTCCTGTCAGAAGGTGAATGATTCCTCCCGATCCTCTTCTTGAATTTCTCATTCCCGCCAACGCAGCGTCAACAAACACAACCCTCCTGGGAAGTGGCAGAGCATAAAAATTAATGACTAATCAATTAGCTCATTAAACAGGGTGGATTTATTTCAATTTGTTTTTAAAAGATATCTGCTTTCTGCGAACATTATTGTGAAGTGCATGATTAGATCTCGATTGGCCGACCGTGTTTATGAAGTCTTTTTTCTCCTTCTTTCTTGAACAAGAGCTGATTGCTACAAATTATAGCCTGTTAGCTTAATGCCGTGCACAATTGAAACTCATTAAAATCAGAGAGGTCACGATTGGCGCTAATCATTAACCACGCTAAAGTTACTGAAATGGAAAAAAGCACGTATTATTAAACTAATCCCTCCTGTGTTCATAAGAGATACTCTGGATTCATTTTAATGTTACAGGCTATTTCTGTGAGCCTCCAAGCTATAAGGATGGTAAAATGTTTTATAAGAAAAAAAAACACATTGGGAACAAAACTGTTTTTATTGGTCATTACCAGCTTTCAAAATACCCAAATGTCTTGACATTATTTTTGTTTAAGGAGTTTATTATCTGTCTTTAGGCCTGTTTCTTTTCACCATGATAGAAGCGTACTGTTACCATTGTCACTACTTGATGTGAGTCGAGTGCAGATGTGAGTTGCGCATGCTCAGATTTAAACGGTTTACGGCATATTGCTAACGTTAGCTCAAAACGCCATTCAAGTGACAGGCCTTTGTTGTGTTTGATTGCTAACTTGCAGCCAGCAGTGAACAAACTTCGTATTGTAGGTCCATTTTTATTGTATTGACATTACAGAAGTCTCTCGTTAGCAGGTTCTTGTAGGCTACTTGTCGCAAAGTGACGCATGCGTAACTCACATCAGCACTCGACTCACATCGGGTAGTGACACCATAATAAATCCAGCGCACGCCAGCTGCCCGCAGTGGTTTCTGCTGCGGCAAACAGCCCTGTAACGCTGGCCTTGACTCCCGTCTGAATAATGTAACTACTGAACACATGATCTGTATTCTTACTGTCAAAGAGCCACTGGACACACACGCAAAGGACTCTATCATTATTCAAGAAAGAGATGGAGAACAGAACGAGAGAGCGAGAGAGCGGTTTCAGGGTCACGGGGAGAGTGAGGTGCAAGCTGTGCCTACAATACATCTTTGACTCATAATCAGTTGAAAAGACAGCAGTGGCAGGACTGTGAATTTTGAAATATTTTCATTTTATTATCAACAATAAAGTTATTTCATTTAAATAGTCTTCTGGGGGTATTACAACAATGTTTCTTTTTTTTACTTTAATAGAAAATCAACAAAATTTAAGGCGCATCAAGTGAGATTTTTTTTACCTAAATCTGGCTTCAATCTGGCAATAAATGTATTTCTTATTTCTCCATAAAGAATAAGCTATGACCAAAAAATAAAAACAAAGAAAGAAACATTATTTCGTCTTTGTTTACAGAAATGTCACCGTGGTAGCCAAACCAGCTACACTACCCACTGTGCAAAGGGGGATACTGCATACCACATTCAATACGTTCTGTTCAGTTCATCCCTCTGCTTCCAAGCCTGCATGAGCTAACATATTTCTATATCCTATCTGTGCACTTTTATATAATGTGAGATGAAATCTGACCAAATATTGTATTTAAAATGTGCGGTCACGGAAGGCTTGTATCATGTGGACGCCAACAGTTTTGTTGTCATTCCTTAGAATTTCACATGGGGGCGACAGAAACTACGCACTATAGCTTTAACTTCTTGTTCATTTATCTTTTTTAATTGTGTGTTTAAAAGTGCTTATTTTTAAAATAATTGTATTGTTTTTAATGTGAGGGATCCTTCTCTGTTGGTCTTCCTGAGGAAGAGTTTTGTCTGTGTGTGCATTGTGCAACCCTGTCTTGTGTAACTTACAATTATATAGTATAATACTAATTTGTTTTCCCGATTCTGTTGTGATAGGAAACATAATTGATCCCTGAATTATGTGCAGCGGCAATGTTTAGTGCTTCATTTTTGTACCACACACGGATCATAGGGTGTAGGCAGGTGGATAGTAGTCATGTGTGCACGTGTAATATGTGGAAGGGCTTGCTGGTGACTGATATAATGTACAGCCCAAATATAAATGAACGAATGTTACCATGTGGTAATGTGCGAGAAAGATTTTGTAGCAGGACAGAGACACCACAGAGAACAATAAAGAATGTCTGTATGTGTGTTGTCGCTGACTGTGAAGTGAGCTGGGAGATGATATTGGACAGTTCAGTGTCAGATACCAGACGTTCAAAGCTCTCATAAAGGCACTCAACTCTCTGTACGCACTCCTATTTGAAATCCTTTGACTGAGTCTAACCCGAGATAGGATCAGATGACTGAGGCACTTTGTTGTGATACCACGTCTTCGTAAAGAGACAACAGCAGTGACCTGTCATTGTGTGAAGGCCAAATATCTCACTATGAGACAGTTATAGTGCAAGTGTAAAAAATGTAATAAAAATAGTAGTTCGTGTTATCGATTTAGCTGTGCATATGTGCGGGTTTGGCTGTGTGGTTTTTGTGTATGTGTGTGTGTGTGTGTGTGTGTGTGTGTGTGTGTGTGTGTGTGTGTGTGTGTGTGTTCTTGTTTAACTATATTTGTGGGGTCCAAAAACCGGGAATACAGTATACTTGTGGGGTCCGGATGGCTATGTGGGGCAAAAATGCTGGATCCCACAAGTTTAAAGGGCTGTTTGAGGGTTAAGACTTGGTTTTAGGATTAGGGTTAGGGTGAGGGTAAGGGTTAAGGTTAGGCATTTAGTTGTGATGGTTAAGGTTAGGGTAAGGGGCTAGGGAATGCATTATGTCAATGACAGGTCCCCACAAAGATAGTGTCATGCACTGTGTGTGTGTGTGTGTGTGTGTGTGTGTGTGTGTATCTGTGTGTATCTGTGTGTATCTGTGTGACACCAGCAATTAGCCTTTGTTTAATTAAAACAGTGGTCACATTGAAAGAGTGTGTCAGCCATCAAGTTAATGAATGGTCAGCTAGATACTCAAAGGTCGGCTGGTCATTCTCAGGCCTGTGCGCATGCGCACGTGCATGCACGCACCACGAACGCACGCACACGTGGCTTCATTAAAACCTCTGTATTTCCAAGAGCTAATTACAAGTAATATTATTTAGGAATCATAATACCAAAACTGCCTTATCTGATTTATGTTACTTTCTCACTCACTGTTACGAGCAGAAACACAGCGCAGAAGGTGCTTCCTCCGTGTGTAATAACACACCCACATCTGATGGCCCCCTCCAATGAAATGTGCATTATATTATAAGTTATTAATGGAGTCCCGCAGGGCTAAATTTAATTACATAGTAGTTTGTGGAGATATGCGCCCATAAGTATCACCTCAGTGTTGTTTTGCAGAGCCAAGCGCTGCCCAATGCTGCCGTTTTCATTTCGCTAAAATGATACTACCAGGTGTAATTGAACTATGTTTATAATTTCATCAGGACTCCAATGATGAGCCATCTCATGGCTATTCAATAATGCTCTACTGTCTTTCCTGCAGGCATGTTGCTTCATGTTGTTCGGGCCTGAACGCTGTGTGGTAAACCAGAGTGGATGCTGTGGTACATCATGCTAAGGAGTTTCTTTGTAATCCGTTGTCAATTGAGAGAATACAAAGTGTATTTGTATAATGACACCACCAGCCCTCCTGATTTGGCTTATTCACATGTTTGTTTTTTGTATTTTATCTGGATTATCAGAGGGCTATTTCACAAAACCAAGATAAAGGATTAAGCTGGGATATTCCAGTTATCCTGGCTCAATTTAGCCTTGATTCGGTTTCACAAAAGCAGAGGCACCTAAGTTACCATGGAGATTTATTCTTTGCAGCTAGCCTGGTCCTGACCAGGCTAACAACCAGGATTTATTCATCCTGCTGCCTTTTCTGTTCATTCAGCAGTGATTTTACCCTATTGTTATCAGCCTGCATTAAAATACAACATGTGCATATTGCTGTTCATTTAAGTATTGTTATTATTTAAAGTTGTGACCATTATTTTTCATAATTATTCATGCGGCAGTCATTGTTACTGTTATATTGCTGTATGAAGACTGCTGTTCATGTTGTTGTTAGAAGTTTGGTGAAAATATTACAACAGTTGTTGAGATAATTAGAAAAGGCTGATAAAGTTGCCAAATGTGTTTTAAATTAAGTCTGTTACTAAGGGCAATATATAAAGTGCTGTACATGTGTGTTTCTATATTATTTTAGTTGATTCATTCTTTTGTATTCTTTAACAATAAAGGATTCAATAAATTGGCATTCTTAGCACACAATTTGTGTTGTCCAGTAAACTGGGACTTTTAGTAAGTGTATATGTAAAAATGTGAATGTATCCACAGGCACGCATACAATTCAACATATGTAGAGGATAAAAAAAAATCTATAAAAAAAACTATCAATAACCGATAGCCAGTATCGGTATCGGCTCCAATACTGCCTAAAACGCTGGTATCGGGAAGTACTGGAGTTAATGTACCAATCCAATACCACGTAATAAAGCCCTAAAGAAAATGTACGTTAAAAAAGTTTATTTATGTTCTTTTTCCGTTATAACTGACTGTCAAACTGCATAATTAAAGAAAGTTCTGTGGCATTCATTGTTTGTGTTTGTTCATGTTTCACAAAGAGTTTAACCTGAGCCAGGCCGACAACAAAGATAGAAATCATATCACATCCATACAGGGATATAGTATACAGTTGTTAAAACATAATAAAATATATGACACACTGGTATCGGATCGGTACTCGGTATCGGCCGATACGCAAGTTCAGGTATCAGAATCAGTATCAAATCAAATGGTATCGGGCCATATTTAAATAGATATTAACTTGGATTTAACTTGAATGTTTCTTTGAAGGAAATTGTTTTTAAATATAATTTCTACCAAATTACATAGTTCTAGTTCAAGGAAACTCATAGGAAGCTATTAGGAAACCATGGACGTATAAAATAAAGCATTACCTGTTGTTTTTTTTCGCTCTGCTGTGTGGGGGGGGAGGGGTGAGGGGGCTTTGTGAGGGGCAAGAGGGATTAGATGTGTGTATTTGAGTGTTTATGTTATTGTCTCTTTTTTTTGTATTTCATTGTATCATGCCTAATTTCTTCTTCCTTGCTTTGTTTAAGCCGGTGCTGGCAGAACGAGAATGTGTGCTGGACAAAGCCGCAGTGAGCCGTTTCCCATCGATCAACTATTGTCGAACAGCAGAACAACAGTGTAGTCGTTGGCTGTAAACGCAGCTCAAATGGTCAGAGTCGGAAGCAGTTTGCCATCCCAGGACACGGCTTTGTTTCTGCAGGGGTCGATAAATCGCTGGAGCTCGAGCAAGCCAGTGCACTTTGCCACTTATTGTACCATGCCTGTCCATAAACCCTCCCGCTCCAGCCTGGGGAGGATGTGTATCGGTGTGTATGCAAAATAACATATGAGTAAGCCTCTTTCTTTGCATGTGTTATTTTCGCAGCATTTACTTATGACATTTAGCACACGTGATGCATTCAAACATGAGTAAAACATGAGGAGTGGATGTACATTGTGATAACTGCATGAGTGATCTAATTCAGTGGCGTGAGGGGGCAGAGCGCTGCCGACAGGATGTGGAAAAGGAGGGAGGAGGAAACGTGCAAACAGTGATTCTTGACACTGTTGTAGAGCCCTGCGTGGGACTGTTTTCCGTTGTTCGTAATGTACCGCATAATTCCAAAATACTAGTGCAATAATTAATTATTCTAGTGCCATGAGGGCAAAGTGACATCGTATTAATCTATTTATTTCACTTATTATTTTACAACATGTGTAGTTGGCTGCGGTTTGTTTCACTCATGATGTTTTATATATTTATTTTTTTTTCGTTTCCCTGCATCTTTTAACACACTGTAACAGATTTTATGTCAATCCCTGTTGATTGTATCTCTCAGGTTGGGTATTTTTGGACCGCCCACTTTCACTCGCAGCAACATTAAAACCGCCCACACCCGCGGGATTTGTGTTGGGTCCCGCTGGATCCCAATTCCAATGCAGTCCTCTACGCTGTGGCTGCTTGTCCTACTCCTGGGCTGATTCTCACTTCTCTTATTTGATAGCTCCTCGCTCCTCGGTTGAACCGGAAGTTGTTCTGGCCCTCCTTCGCGAAGGCCGTCTCAAAGCTCTTATTCCTGCCCCGAGGAGTTATAACCAAGGATCGAGGAGGGATCGAGGAGGGATCTCCGAGGGAGGATGAGCGAGGATACATGAGACCACCTTCCCGGAAGCCGTGTAGCTGAAAGCCGATTCTTACTCCGCCCATACAGCTGAGAAATCCATGTGACGCTTCAGAGGAAAGGACGTCTCATCCCTCTAAACACACATTCCCTTGTTTTCTTTTCTCCTCGCATAATTTCCTCTCTCTCCCATGCTTCCATGGTGGGACCGACTAAGACGCGAGGAAGGGAAGCAAGTGGAGGAAGTGTGGATGCAATTTAAGGGAAGTGATATTCAGCCCTGCTTTGAACTGTGACCGCCTCATCTTCAGTTCATTTAAGAAATGACTCTAACAACAGGTGTGGTTTCTTCCTTTTTAATTTCTATTCTTTTTTTATTCTTACATCTTTTCTTATTTTTTATTTATATTATTAATTATTATTGTTTTTCTTTTGATATGTGGTGTTTTTAGGAATTAATGAGACTACACTTTGTGTAGTCACATGTTCCTTTACAATCTGCTCTATAAGCCCAATCTCTTTGATAATGCCATTTATTTCAATTAATGCAACTAATGCTTTTTAGTTTTCAGCAAGTTTGTTGTTTGTCTGATGTAGATACTCAGTTAGACCAAATGATCAGGTATCCTTATATAAACCCTAAAAAAAAACTTCTCCTCATCTGCTCTGAGTCTTGATGCTGAGCTGAGGTCTTTCACACTCTGCAACCCTGATCCACGCACACGCACACACACGCACACGCATGCATGCACGCATGCACACATGCACACACACACACACACACACACACACACACACACACACACACACACTCCAGCAGCACAGATCAGTGATGAACTAGGACAGTGAAGGTTACTGTAGCGTAGGGTTAACTGAGGGACAGTAAAGATAGGCGGTAGGAAGAGGGGGCTGAATGACAGCACAGAGGATGACACAGGCTTATACATTAGATAAGCTGTGAGACACACAAGGTCAACTCCCGAGACACAAAGAGAAGGTGACATAAGGCCTCAACACAAAGAGGATTTAAGGTTTTTGATTGACAGTTTCTATGATACATTGTTCAAAGATTTAGGGTTGTGGACGATATCATGGATGTAGGTTTGCTTTCAGAATAGGGGGGAGGGGGACACAATGAAATCAGAGGTTCCTTAACTGGACCAAATAAAAATAAAATAAAAGTTAAAGCTGCAAAGGGTTACAGACTGAAATACAGCTTCAATCAGTTAAAATAAGTTATTGTCTTTGGTTGATGTTCATTGCATCTTTTTATGAGAATGCTAAGTAACAAATCGTCTCACTGTAAATTCATAAACAAATTTTAGGATTCTCTAACTAAATCATACAGAGGAGAGCAGAAGACATTTCTTTCGGAATTGTGTCTGCAAAGCATCGCCTGAAAGGTGAAACCGAGGGCAAAAAACTCCATGAGGCAGAGAAACAATTGAAAGTAGGGCTGGGCGATAAATCGATTTTATCGATTAACTCGAATGTGTAGTTAACGTCGATTTGTTAAAATGAAAATCGATTTTCTCCTTACCATCCGCCGACGGTCCCCTCTGGGCTCCCATAGCTCCGAACGGGCTCAGCCCTCCCCCCGCGCGTTTGCCATAGAGATACACAAACAACATGGCAGCGACAGGGACTAACATTAATTCTTTTCTTAACTAGTAGTTTCATTACTTACTTATCTGTAATCTCTGCCGAAATGACCGGCAGCTCGCGGTGCTCTGTCCCCGGCTGAGAGTCACCTATTCTCAGATAACTGAACCACCAGCTACCGCTGACCTAAAGGACCACCATGCGGGGCACCAGAGGCGGTATTGAGGAACTCTTTTGCGGCTCAACACATCTACTAAATGCCGCTGATACGACCGAGCTGTGATGGAGGTCTGTAGCGGCTTAAACAACTAGCAATCGCCGCTCTGTAGCACGGGGCTCTTCTTCGACGTTTGTTTCTACCGCTAGTTACTACGAAGGAGCTTGCTACAGGTATGCTACATTCAAGAGACCATGGGATGTTAATGTACGTTACTCAGCAACAGGTGAAAATAGGGGCAAGGTTTCCCAATAACGTTAAAATGATTTTAACTTTTAGCGAGGAACGAGAAGTGAATTACCTGTATGTGTGAAAACAGCTTTATCTCACGCATCCGTTTGTTTGTTGTTGAATATATAGCACCCCCCATCCAAAAAAAGGGAAAACACTCAAACCAATTTATATTTCCACAAAATTGGCATGAATAATCATAATGGTATACATGCCCCATGTGTGTGCGTGTGTGTGAATCAAAACAAAATAAAGTTAAAACTTGTTTTGAACAATTTCTTTGTCATCTGCAGATTGATTTTAAGTAGGGGGAGAAAAAAATCGATTTAAATCGTAAATCGGATTTTTTTGGAAAAAATCGGGGATTTTATTTTTAGGTCATATCGCCCAGCCCTAATTGAAAGCAAACTTATCTTCATTTCTGTTATCGAATCAGACTCATGTGTATTACGTATGATGGATAGTAAGAGCACTGTTTAGAGGGATTTAAAGTCACTCAAAATGTAACTGAGTTTATGTGAAATGTAAAAGATGATAGAATGGGGAAAAAAATTCAAGGTTGTTGCAGTTGAGTCCACATGGGTCTGTCGACATAAGAAAGAATAGAAATGACAGGGCGAAGGAGAGTGTACTGTACTGCGCAGATGAATATTTGATTATGTGTCCAGTGTAGAGGAGCATGCAAAATAAAACTGACACAGTGCTGAGACATGACCTGTCAATGCCTGATTACAGTGAACACACACACATATATCTATCTATCTATCTATATATATATCTATATATGTATCTATATATATGTATGTATATATATATATAAATAAATAAACACATATTAAAGTGTTCTTAGTTCTGCATTTCTGCTGCTTTCAGTATTCTGCTACAGTACAACAAATTGCTTGTTGAATTTAAAACAAATGAAAGGAAATAATTTCCAACAGTATTGTATTGAACAAATTTAACATTCACTTGAATATTAAAGGTCCCATTAAAAAAAGAGACTGTTTTTAAGTTTTAAAGTGAAGTTTTCTACTGCTATTTTCTTTCTAACACAAGGGGGGGTTTCGCAATATGTCGCAGCCTTATGCAGTGTTTATTGCGGCAGTTGAAATCATTATGACGATAAAAAAACAATACACTGTGCAGTCATATTTTAACCACGTTTTTTTCTTTTTATGTTTCTCACATGCCTCCCAACTTTATAGCAGTGCAATTCTAAATGGCTGGGGTATCTCTATGTATCTCTATGTATATCTATCTCTGAAGGGTGCTATACAGTACATGACCACGTCATGTCGAGTAGACCTGGAAGGCATAAGAAATCTGTCCACATGATACATTACAAGTATGGTATGCAAGGCCAGAGTGGGACTCATTTTCAGCCCTGGAGTTTTCATGCCCACCGGCCCGCTTTACTTGATGACTGACTACATTAAAAATAATGTAATTAAAAGCTTAGTATATAGGTCTGCAATAGCCCACTGTTCTCCACAACCTTGTAATTTAGTGCAGTTTTGTAAAATATCACCATTTTCAATTCAGTGCAAAAACAGTATTGTGTTGCTTTACAATGTAAAACGGTTAACATCTTTACAACAACATAACCTGTAGAAAGTTGATATGGGTTGATATGAGTCAATGATCACACCGAGTGTAAGCGACTGTATTTAATCCAAGCCTTCGATAACTGAGAGACAATACAGACCAGAGAGGAAGTGAACTACGCCACTGGGCATTCTGATTGGATAAGACAACACAGTACGGTGGCTCATAATGAACAAACGGCATAAACATTTAACCAAATGATCTACATAACCCCTAACAACATCAGAATCTATTTTCTGTTCAAGAGTTCACGTATATCCAAGAATAAAAGGCATAATATGTCACTAGTAAAATTTGGGCATGGAAAGTGGTTATAATATATTGTAACTAATCTGATCAGGTTTGCTTCTTCACACACTGTGATACAACAGCTTACAGTACAGTAGATGTGCCTTCCACACTGACAGCAGCTATCCCTTGCCCACTACTGGCTCTGCTTCTGACACTAAATCCCATTTTATAAATTGTTATAATTGTCAGCACAAATCTCCCCATTTTACACAGCTTTCTGATCAAGTCAGTTTCATTAAAGTAGTGCCGAATCATCTGACATCATTAATTATCTCATATACCTTACTCTTCATTAATATTAATTCTAGTTCTTATAATATTCACTCAATGAGCAATCATACCTCCCCAATCTGGAGTTCTGGGCTCATGGATGGTGCCGTGTGATCATCTTCATTTGGCGTTTCACTCTCGCTGGTTTTAATGAGAAAGTTTCTGAGAGATCATCTGGCCGTGTCACTTTCTAGAGCGTTCCTTTTTTTAATTGTTGCTTTTTCAGCGCCATTTTTGAGCTTATTCTTATCTATTTTTATAGCTTCTTTTTGCTCGCGGATCACATCCTCTAACAAGCGCAACTGACTGAAGTGTAAAGTTCTGAGGTGACGATATTCTTTTTTTTTTTTAGCAAGCTGCCGCCTCGTCGCAAGAGTCAAAACATAACTACGTCATAATAACCAGACTGCACTTTGTAAATAAAAAAGAATGGACTGCGAGTGCAGGCTGCCTAGGGACAGCATCAATTATTTGAACTATGATTTTAACCCAGTACCATGACTGAACACCACCAGCAAAAAAAGAAGACCGGCGCACCCGGAAGTCTCCCAGTCCTCCCGATTAGCCAATCCGGGTGAACGTATATATATATATATATATATATATATATATATATATATATATATATATATATAATATATATATATATATATACATACATACATATATATAATATATGTATGTATGTATGTATATATATAGCGAGGTCCATGAAGACGTCTTGCAGCTCCTTGGGACCTTTGGATGCAGCTGACCTTGCCCTAAGCAGAGTTACGAATATGTGGGGGAGAAGACCCTTTAGAAAGGCCAACTCGGGTCAGTGAACATCCATGTTGTGTAAGTGCTCTGCTTGATAGCAGCACGCTGTTTATGCTAGATCATACAGCACATGGCCTCGGACCTCATGACACATTTGTCATATGCCCCCGTGCACTATGAATCCTGCAGCGAAAGCAGTACGTTTGATACTAACTACTGCATACGCACTACTGCCAATACCACTGAGATAATACATTTGTACAATAGACCCCTAACAGATGTCTTCAACCCTCTCACATAAAAACCATGAGAAGTAGATAGGTCCCTGGTGAAGGGGGTGGAACAAGCTTAGGCCTGGTCCACACTTTAACGTGTTTTACATGTTAAATACGCAAAAAAAAAAACAAATGCAAAAAAATCTAGATCCAAATAAAAACACAAAAACACATTGAAGCTTTGTCAAGAGCATGCCAAACCAACAGGTGGCAATATAACCCTCAAACCAGATTGGCCAATCACGCAAAGAAAAGGAAGACAATGTTGGGCAATCAGAGGCCTGACAAAAAGTAATTACCGGAAGGCTACCTGGCTGCAATGGTGCATCGACTGCTCTGTATTGCATTCTCTGTTCCTCAATATAGTGGAAGAGTAACTATACATGTATGTGTAAAAAGTCCTGTTAGCAAGTGGCTGACACTGGCAGTGTTTTGGCCACGTCTGCCATTTCACAAAAATGTTGCCTCATTTTGACACCTCAAAAAGGATATAACAGCGCACACTCCAACTTTACAAGCCTAATACTCTGATTTCTCTGATGTAAACACTGACCTAAAACGCAGTTTGCGTATGGACGAAAGGCCAAAAGGCATAGAAAAAGCGACATTTAAAAAAATACCACAGTACATGCGGACTAGGCCTAAGAGACCCAGACATTTTCTTCGCTAATCAGAGAGAATTACCAGAGCTAGAAGGCAAGTGAATAATGGACTTGCATTCATCAGAAGGTGAGAGTGGTTTAAGTATTAACTTTTAATTGTTACTGTACTTTTTTATAAAATTCAACATTACACACCATGCGGACTAGACGCAACAGGGAAATACACATTTGTCACGGCGAAAGATGGAGAAAGCCAAATGTAAACTATCTTCAGAAAAACAAATGTGAAGTTTGTATTATTGTCTATTACACACTGCCAATACAAAAATAAAAATGTAAAGAAAATTCTTTTTGTAGTCATTAAAGTATGACTGATTACTAATAATGACTAATTATCAAGATATTAATGTTTAGTAAGATCATTCTGCTAATGCAATCCCTATGTTGACGCGTCCCCATGAGGGAATGTAGTTCAGTGTACCATCCAATTCCCTTAATAAATGCTTTCTTGTTCAGGCCAAGAGCCAAATGTGACCTGATTTAATAAAGTCATTGATCCCTATAAAGCAGCTTTCACATCCACCTCCATAGTAGGATAAGAGGTCAGGGTAACCCTCAGGGCTAAAAAAGGAATTCAGTGTTTTGCTCAAACACACTTCAGTATTCAGGTGCTTGATATTCAGATTTCTGAGATAGCAATAGCTCAGGATCAGAAAGTCCAGAGTGTGATTTCCACTGAGGTCAAATGATCCTCGGTTTTGATACCTCACAGCAAAATGGTCAGTGAGAATTAGCCGGCAGTCAGCAGGTTGTGTGTTGTCTTTATTAATGGCAAGGGACCTGCTTTCTCTCCCCCTCTGTCCTCCCTTCTCTTCCTCGCATGGCTCCTAATGGGCGCGCTCCATCTACTCATTACTCAGACGGATAAAATGGCTTTTTATGTGGCGCCGGTGAGCCACCAAGCTCCAAGCAGATTGAGCAAATGAAGAGAAATCAGAAGCCCATTCCAGGCCCGATAAAGCAGTGTGAAGAATTCACTCAGCTTCATCAATATATGTGAGAAATGACCACCCCTCAATGCAATGTAGTAATTCTGACTCAGATGGAAGTGTAATAGTGTACTGCAGTTAGGGATGTAACGGTATGAAAATGTAACCTCACAGTTATAGTGACCAAAATTATCACGGTTTTCGGTATTATCGCGGTATTTTTAAGTGTGTTCAATATGTTCAGAAAGCACTGATAGGCCTACACAAGCTGACATAATTTCAAAAAGTGTAACAGTGTTTATTATATTACAAAAATATAGGCAAAACCTTATCAAAAGTGCAACTTTTACCATCAAAGGAACAAGGGTTCAGCATGTAAACAGCTTATTTGTCAGGAACATTTCCAGTAGTGCAGGTTTAAATTATACAAATCCAAACATTCAAGCTAAGACATACAGACAAATATGTAAACAAATCAAAGAAACACCACTAATTATATACTTGTTTTCTTCATAATCAAAATTAAAATGTAAAACTGTACACATGAACACTTTAAAGTAAAATTTAATCATCACGGTTTTCTGTATTAAAACGGTAATTGTTATCGTCAACATTTTTATCACGGTTTACCGTTACACCGGTAATTGTTACATCCCTAATTGCAGTAGTGTTTGAGTGACAGATGGAAATGTGTTGTGGGTTGCGTTGTGCCCTGCAAGATAACAGTGGCTAAAAGCTGCAGCTAATTGCCTAAAAATGCAAATCGACTTGTAAATGAGCAGCAGATGTTAATAGACACCTCCATATTAATATAGGACTACAAGTAAATGTGGAATACATTCATCCAAATGGTTTTTTTGACACCGATACTCGAGTGCTTTGGCTGTTCAAATGATAAATGAGAGAGTTAAAAATGAGACGCGTACCTGATGCCTTTGATTTGTGCGATGCTGTGGTGGGAGATCCTTGACAGAGCGGAGATTACCTGAAATAAACAAAGAGATTGACAGATAAACATATCATTCTTTATTTTCTTGCCATTTCATTTGCAACATCAATTCCCTTAATGTGCTAAGTTTAACATTTGTCTCTTCTGCCTTCCATGTTTTAATTGATGCTGTTATACTGTGATACTGTATTATTTAATGCAGACTCCTGGATTACTACACACTTTGAGGAAGCTAATGGGGATCAGACAAAACAAACAAAACGATAAAAGCAGTCAGCGACAAATGTAATAAAAAGATAAGCAGTCAAAGGCAGCAATCGTCTGTAACAGCAACTTAAAGATAAACCATCAGGGGCAACAATCAATCAACAACAGTAGTAACTAAAAGTAACAAAAAAAGTAAACCGTCCACCAAGGCAACAATCGACTTAAAAAGTAACTAAAAAAACAAATCATCTGACGATTTCATCGGCTGATACTGGCTTACAGACATATTGGTATCTATCGGTATTGAGTATATGAAGACTTTTTTTTGCAGAAAATTAGGCTTGGGGTGATTTTTAGAATTGCTGTAATTATGTAGTTCTTTATTTAAATTGTCAGCAATTGACTGATACTGAACATACAAACAAACATGTTTCTTTAGCTATTTCTTTTAATTGTATTTATTCTTTATTTTAAAGTGTTCATTTCTAGAATTGGTTGACAAGGTAATACATTGAATGTATAACAATGTTCAAAAAATATTCTTTAATAAAGTTCAAGAAAACAGCCTCCTGAGTACCTTTGCATATAGTAGTCATAGTCCACATTGAAAAGGTCTATTTATTTCAGCTCATAAATTCACTATATTGGCCGCCATATCAGAAATTGATGAAATCTTCCCCTCTAAAATTAATATTAATCCCATATTGTTTGGGCTATACATTTCACTATAAAAAGTAATTAAAAGTAACTAAAAGATCAACAGTCAGAGGCAACAATCAACAGCAAAGGTAATACATTCCACAGAGGAAGAGCCATTATCAAACTACTTTGTATGTGCAACCACTTAAAAGAAAAGAAAAAAAATCATTCACTGTTCTTCGAGGGTGATTATCGAACATTACTTGTACGTTTCTTAGCAACCCCGCTCAGGCGTATGCAGCGCCACGAAGGACTGTGTGTAAACATAATGCAGGCCACCATGTTAATGGTGACGTTCAAAGACATGTGGTGCACAGTCACGGATGGGTGGGTACCACTTTGGTTATATTTCACATAAACACACACACAAACAACAGACGACCATCGGTGGGTACCAATTTGGTTGTATGACACACACACACACACACACACACACACACACACACACATTTTCTTTATTTTACCTTCTGTCTTTTTTTTCCATAGTTTGTTAAACTCCATACTTTTCCTTCCTCCTTTTTTTCAGTAGAATAAAGTTAAATGTGTGCTTGTATTTAAGCTGATTTAACGTGGCCACATGCAAGTGAGCTTATGGCTGAGCACTACAGATGGCGTGCTTGCAGGCTCTACAGAGGCTAGTTCAGAAAGATAAGGGGACCACCATCACACACACACACACACACACACACACACACACCAAAACACAAACCCTGTCTCCTACGCCTCATTACCCACTCCTGGGTGTATTTCGGCTTGCAACACCATGGCAATGCCAGATGTCTCCGCGACAGGGAGGAGAAAATTGTTATCTCAACCCCTCTTCCTCGGCAGGTGCGTCATCCACAGCCTCTCATCAAACTCCCTCTTGTCTAAACACACAATGCAGCATCTCAGTGCTTACGGTGTTTAACATTCTCGATGAGCTAAGGGCTGTTGTGCAAAGAAGACCACCACTACAGGACTACCAGGTACTTGAGTCGAAGCACTTTTGACCAAAACCTTTTACTCCCTCTTGTTAAGTTGTTCTCACGTTTAACATAATCAGTTGTGGAGAGTGGAGGGACTACATGGGGCACTGTTATGGAGTACATACACATCACAATCATTTACATCTAGCCACTCAGTGGAGGGAAACCTCAACGGGGCTAACGCTTGACAGGATAATAAGGTTTTTTTTTTTACCTCTGTGTCGCTAAAGACCCGTGTAATAGGCAGTCATGTTCATGCCTAATGGTTCCAATATGGGGCCGGTCTACCATTACAAACCCCCTTAACATATATTCTAACTGCACTTTGCAGATAGAGGACAAAAGGAAAGAGAGGAAGCAAAGAGGGAGAGGAGAGCAGTAAAGAATAGATTGCTAATTGTCCTCAGTGTCTGTTTAGCCAATGGTCAGGGTGTTTAATAAATCACTGTGGATAAACCCATTGTGCTGCTAGGTGGCATGCTGCCCACCTGGCCATGCTGCAGGGAGGGATCACATATGGCACACTGTCCTAGCATCATTATTAGCTCTGCTAGCTTTTTTTGTCTTATTAGCCTACATTGTCTTTTGTAGAAGCATAATAGACTGTATAACTTAAACATAAAACATCCGAAAAGCAAAATGCGAATGAAACCGTTCACTGGATTGGTAGATAGGTAGATAAATGCAGTACTTAATAGCAATTATTATTTAATGCCGGGTGAAGATATCAGATCTGGCAACACCCAGCTGGATTCAGCCTGGTTTGTTCAGGTTTAAAGGATAGCGGGGCTGCTGGCTTCGAGGCAGAGAGGTCACAGCAGGGCCAAAGCCTGCATGGCCTGGGGAGAGAAGACATGAGTGTGCCAACACTGAGCAGGCTGGCGTGACGTTCACAACAACACAGGGCAAAGTCTATTAATATTAAAATAATGAGAGTTTCCTTAGTTTAAGGAGTTTGTTCTCATTTTTGGTTCATGTTAGACACACACGCCATTCTGTGAAAAAGATGTCTCACTATTTGGAGTGCTGTTCGTGACTCCCTTAGGCGTTGAAGAAGAAATGCTAATTTGCAATCTGTTTTCAGGGCAACTGAGGAAGTAAAAGAAATAATTTCTCACATTGAGACAATGACATGTCTTATTAATCTGTTTATGTAGAGCTACAGTTTCACTACAGATAAATTAGGTGTGAATACATTGTTTTATTTGGTTTCAGCTAACCACTTATAGGAATACTTCACCAAAAAGTTACCTAAAAGTTGTGATTGATAATCAAAAGATTTGGATTTTCAGTACAGTATCCTTGACTTGATTGTTTGGAGCTGACTTCTTTTATCTGTCTCATAATGCCACTTCTCTTTCTCAAAGGTGGCCTATCTGCCCGATTGTGCTTTCCTCTCCCTGCCGGTGTTTCTCTTTTCGTTTCTGCCACTACCGCACTCCCTTCACTCTCTTCTGATCATTTTGGTTCAGTCAAAGCCTTTGAGTCTCTACACATTATTCATTTTCCTCTCATCTCGCACTCCCCAGGGGGTCTTAACTCTGGGGCTGGCCAAAGATTAAAGCTTCTTCTACCGCTCTAGGAAAATGGAAAAGACAAGTCACACAATGTAGTGATAGATTTCTGAAGCCCTGAACCAGTATCTTACCTTAATCACCACCCCACAGCCCCTGGCATCCCCTTACCCACATCTGACCATTTCTGTCAGTCAGGAGGATATAACTGAAGACATGTGATATGTCAGACAGCTTCACTGATGCTTGACTGGCATGCAACATTCACGATCCATTTACTGGAAGTTTGTATGCACATGTGCATGAATATATGTGTGTGTGTGTGTGTGTGTGTGTGTGTGTGTGTGTGTGTGTGTGTGGCAGGGTAGGGGAAGCAGGGATGAAGATTGCATCTATGGCTTAACTGCGAGGCGAAGCCAAGTGTTTGCAAACACACACACCACCCTTACACATCTCCAGACTCGCCACATGTGGCCCCAGCTGGGGCCAAGTTAGGCCTCATGTGGTGCGTGCAGCCAATCAGAAGACCTACAGGACCTCGTTACCCCTGGTAACTGGGCTTGACTGAATATGCATGGTCATCAATTACGAGTCAAATCAAAAGAAACTTACAGCCATACGCTATTAACAGTAGGAGGATGGGGCTGTGACTTGATTACAATCGGAAAACATGCAGAGGAGAGGACTATTGACAGTCCATCACAAGCCACAGCCCACCGCCAATTCTGTTTATATCTGATGCAGTCATGACATGATTATATCTCGCACCGCAAATCAATGCATTTGTTGGAAGTCATCCAACAAAGAGGCTGAATTAATGAAAAATGCATCACATTACTGTTATGATTTTTCCTCATCTCTCTCTCTGGGCTCTTCCTCCAACATCTAACTCCCTGATAGCCTGAGATATTTATGAAGTAGTCACACTCTGATAGGACAGCATTGCTCTGCTTATGCCAGCCTGCCAAAGACCTAGGCATGAAGCAAAAGGGGCATGGAGTGGGAGAGCTGAGAACAGATGGCAGAGTGGGAACCCTGCATGCCCAACATCAATAATAGACAGACAGAGGAGGGGCGGCTTAGCTCGTCCGTGTGCGTGTGTCCCACTGTCTCTGGGAGTTTCTGTCTTTTACTAACCTTCTCTTATTCTCTGTCTTTTTTTCCCTTTCACGGTTTCTCTTTCTGTATTATGCACACAATTCACACACATAACTGTCTAAAATATTACATGTGCAATTAAGCAAAGAGGCTCCCTCTGTAGACAATTTTTATTAATACAAAATGTTCAACCTTTAGTCATAGGGTGGTCCTACAGACTTGTTTACACTGTTTTGAAAAGGTGCTTGAAGTGCTACAAAAAAGCCAAAAGAACTAAACTACAACTGAAAGAAAATATATTTATTAAAATGGTAAAAGGCACTGATGACAACAACTGTTCATAGCTATAAATCTAAGAGTGATGCAAAATATATACATATTAAAATGATGGTAAATTAAGAAATGTGATGAAATTTACGGAGAGAAATAACTAAGTAGATAAAATATAACCAAACAACATGGGGCTACCTGGTTGACCATGCGCCCCATATATTAAGGCTCAGTCCTTACAGTAGTGGCCCGTGTTTGAGTCCGATCCGTGGCCATTTGCTGTACGTCGTCCCCCATCTCTTTCCCCCCTTTCCTGTCTTCAGCTATCCTATCAAATAAAGGCCAAAAAAGCCCCAAAATAATCTTGACAAAAAAAAAAAAAAAAAAAAAATATATATATATATATATATATATATATATATATATATATATATATATATATATATAACCAAACAACATTACACATACAGACGTATACCCTCCTGGATAAAATTGGAAGTTTAAAACATGACTCAAACCCAAATATCACGGGATGTTTGAGTGCACACAAGTACATCTCTCATGGGTTCTTGCGTATGACACACCGTGAGTGCTGTGCAAGAAACTGCATGAATGACTGTGACTAGTCTCCGAGCATAAGCTCATGTTAAAGTTGCTGAATTCCATCAGTTGCATGCAGTCAAATCCTGATTGCAGTCAGATTGGCACCTGCCACATTGTACCAAATCCCCTTTAAAGCAGACCTTCCAGCTGCTTGATTACATGGGATTTCACTGAATATGTCCAGGCAAAGAAAAGCCTCTGGGTTGGCCTGAGGACCAGAGACAGTGCCGCTGCTGACCCAAAGACCCCATTTGCCATCAGTGCCAGGCAAAATGTCTGTAAGCCTACAGCGGGCATTGGGTTCACAAACAAAATTTACAGTCACTACTTATGTTGCTGATTGAATCTGTGGGTTAGCTTAACACAAAGCAGATGGTGCGAAACGTTTTAAAGAAGTTGGGCAGATTTCCATGCATTTCCTACGAATTATGATTTGAATGTGTGCCTATAGATCCATTTTAGAGCTTATTTAGCTTTAAGACCTGGCACATTAATTTGATCTAAACCTGTGCTCCTTGAAGGAAAAAGGGCAACAGTGGCTAATATGTGCAAATTGTACTCCATAGATCGGGTCAGGCCGGGCAACACCTGCCAATGTGCTGCAGCCATGTCCATGACCTATCCCATTTCAAGCTAAATCACCATACATGGGTTTGCTCACTTATGCGTGACTACGCCTGTGTGTTCCAGCGTGTATGTACATGTGTGTATCAGGACGCACCCAGCTGGAACATAGTCACATGTGTTGTGCACAGGCATATGTGCAGAGACACACACAGATCAATAGTGCACCAGTCTGTAGAGCATGCAATATTGGTAAAGAGACAGGTCCTGGTAGAGATGGGGCTTAAGAAGTTATCCAGGTGTCTAAAGGTCTAGATAAGAGGACAAAGATGAAAAGAAAAAAAAATGGAGAAAAGAAGCAATAGGTGAAGCTGTATGCAGCACATGCTGGGCAGAGCATCATAAAAAAAAAAAAAAAAAAAAACTACCAAGAAGACAAGTCATTGTGGATTAGCTCAGTTGGTAGAGCAGGCGCACATATATAGAGGTTTATTCCTCGACGCACCGCCCTTTGCTGCATGTCATTCCTCCTCTCTCTCCCCTTTCATGTCTTCATCTGTCCTGTGAAAATCAAGGCCTAAAAATGCCCCAAAAAAAAATCTTAAAAAAAAAAAAATAAAAAATAAAAAAGAAAGACAAGTCATTGACTGCAAAGGATTTGACACCAAATAGTTAATATGATGACTTTGTTAAGCAGTCCAAAACCTATTACTCTAAACCCCGAAAATGATCTGACTGACTTTTAACACCCTCAAAACTAAAGCTGAAAGTCAGTACTTAAACCTCAGACTCATTATTTGATTTTACATCCAATGTGCCTAAGTTCAGAGTTAAAACCACCAAAAACATCTTAATACTGTGTATGTGTGCACTGCAAAATGTAGAACAGCAGGAGATACCATGAATTTACTCTCTTCTTGTCACCATATACCAAGCTATATGGTTAGGTTAAGAGGTTGACAGAAACGCTGCATGAATAGTTCTGTATTACAGCCAACACAATCTACATTTAAGCTGTCTGAGCCAAGCAGCATTTAATAATCCTTATAAATTATCTGATCAAACAACAATAGCACAAAAAGGTGCGGCTTCAATCAACAGCAATAGATCACTTTTGATTGTTATGTTTACAGCTTATTTGTTGCAAAGCCCGTCCATTCATAATGAATGAGGAGGCGATGTTTGGAGTATCACAGCAGTGTTTGGGCTCGAGGCTGAGCAAGAAGGTGGGAGTGAGGGGGTGGTGAGAGGAACTTGCAAGGCATCTGGTGACTCAGCAGCAGGAGTGGGACGGAGGAGCTCTGCTGACCGGGCACAAAACAAAGTTCTCCGTATGATATGAAAACTGTTGGAAGTTGATATGTAGTTGAGCAAAAAAGTCATAATATTTGCTGTTTCATAAGTGGTATATCTTTGGTCTAAGACTGTTGGTCTCACAAAACAAATTGAAGACATCACCTTAGTCTCTTGTCAAGTGCATTTTTCACAATTTTGTGACATTTCATAAAGCAAAGACACAATTAATTAAAAAAAATAAAAATAATCGATTTTCTCAATATTCATTACTCGCATTACATGCAAGGTTGAATGCCTCTGTTGGGATTCAAGACCCAGAGTTGACGTGTATGTGTGTAAGCCCTCTAACAACAGATGATTCCCAGAAGATTCTTTAGGTGAGAGTTCAATTAAATGCTAATAAAAGGCTTGGTTGTTGTGATTTGATAAATGTGTGGCTGATGGAGGCCACTTGGAGCCAAAAGGGTTCAGTCAGAGAGGTGAGTAAATAAACCCATCCCCTCTCACATTTTAGTCTGTCTCTTAATCACATCCTGCAGGCACAACGCTTGACATTCCTAGAAGGGTGTCATGGTGAGTGTGATGGCAACAGGACAACTTTGCACTCAGCCAATCACGGGCGATGCCTGCATTCACACGTTTGAACAAAACAGCTCTTTAGGGACATGGTGGCAGCTGACAAAACAGTAAACAGTGTGAACAAGTGATGTAGAAGAACACTTCCCCTGTAGATGAATTCTTGAGCCAAAATGAGCGGATGCCTTTCACAAAAGCACAGAGGCGGAAACACAGTGCATGAAATGATCTCGCAATTAGCTGAAAATGTAACTGTGATTGAAAGTGAGAGCTGAGCCAACACACGGCAAAAATAAAACAAATGACTACTTCATCTGCAGGGCACTTTTTTTTAAATTATCATTATAAAATCATTACACAGGGTGGGTTATCAGTTCGGCAGCATCTTTGGCTGCAGGTTACCCTGCAGTTAGAAATGAGCCAAGATCAGACATACAATCTATCCACTGCTGCTTCTCCAACCAAACAGCAGGTCAATTCCTAGCACTATTACTCATGATCTCAACACACTGCTGAGAAAAATCGACACCCCTCCTCTAAGTGGTGAAAAGGCTCCACTAAAACAAAAATAGAGAAGGAAATGAGAAAATGTGTAAGTGTGCACATGCGGGTGTGTTCCAGTCTGTGACTGAATGCGTGTTTTGGTTGGCCCAGTTTTTTTGTTTTTTTTGTGACTCTTCCCGAACATGTGTTTGACATTTGCATGCTAGAAGGCCTGAACCTCCCGCTGTGATGGAAATTTCCCGAGTGTCATATTTGAAAGTCTTTCATCAGCTGTTATGAACCATCCAACCTACTGGCCCGTCATTGACATTTTAATCAGCACTATGTGCAAAGACGCTTATGTGTCATAATGTTTTAATGTCATTTGTGTTTAAATTGAGCCTCGCCATACAAACAGCTGTAAGAAAGACGCTAAGAGGCAATTTTGTGCAATGAAGCAAAGTGTGTCAGTTAGGTCTAGAACACAGAAAAAGTTTGAGCAACTTGAATCCAAAATGTTTATATTGTGGCTTAAAGCTCTATTGCTCTAAGAAGAAACATGGATCTGTGGTTTAGAGTCTGATCATCACAGTAGAGAGCTGATAATTAGTAGTAGTATATATTATTATCTAACATGGGGTCATCAGAGATACAGATGTTGGCTGATATGCAAAAAAACTTCCAGAGCAGTTTACTGTAGCTGCATGTAGCTATATATATATATATATATATATATATATATATATAGTTATTTGTTGCACAGACCTGCACCAAGATGTTACATTTTCAATGGATCTATAATTTGAATGCATTTGATTGATCCTAAAGTTCAATGCTAGCTTAACTGTGGTCACTGTCATTCACTGCTGAGCCAGCTATCTACTGCTGCAAACAAGCAGGCAAAGACAACAGATATTCCTTCCCAAAACAGCTTCATTTCTTTTGCTTGAGGGGGACAGAAGAAGAAAAATTGAACTGCTCATCTCTTATTTTCTGGTTTCTACATATGTATATGCACATGGGACATTTGTTGTATGCATGCATGCACTGTCATAAGCATAGCCTACTTGTTCAAATCTGAGTGCATGCCTTGCATCATGTCTGTGTAGGAATCTCCTAGTGTTGCAGCATTTTTTAGGCTGGTAAGACCTATAATTTGTTTTGTCTGCTAGCTGTTTGCAGAGCAGTTCTGGTCCGGTTGCCATACAGTACAACACCAACTGGCTCACATCTCAACAGCAAACAGCTGCTGCCATCAGCCAATCTATTAGTTATTACACAGGCCCTATGCTCCTCATTTTTACAGCTGTGGAGGTAGGATTTAGCTCTATTCCCAGTAGACAACAAGTATGCACAAGTCCAATATTTAGAAAGAGCAATGGGATAATAATAAAGCCAATTGAAACTTGTTTTTGGCACTCCACCTTATGCCAAAAGCAAAAGTGATAGTTGGAAGAAATGCAGGCTAAACAAAGCATCTCCCATCTCTTTTTTTACAGCACTCCCAGGACAATCTCTGTACAGAGTAATACATATAATACACTCAATCACACAGTTTCTCATGCAAGAAATACAGAAAAGATCTACTAGGGCTGTTCTTTTTCTCATGACCTGTACCACAGACATGTTGAAATAAGTTCAGGTTTTATAACCCAGAGATAGATGAGTAAACCGTCTGATTTAGAAGCTTAGCTAATAAGTAATAAGACTAATTGCTGTCCTTTTCATGAAATATATCCATCCCCCCATGGTTCAGGGTTCTGGCCTGGAATAAACGGTGTGCCACAAGTGGACCCTCTGACAGTTAGACCGCTCAGGAATAAATGTCTGGCTCATGAGGCGTGCTTTATGTACATATGTGAACATAGTTCAACAGAGGTCATTCAGCAGTACTGGAATTATACTGAATCCTTGGCACAATGGGTTTTCTAATGCCCAGATGGAGTGATTCTATCATTATTTCCTCTTTAAGAGATTTGTGAACATGTTTTTTTTAACTGAAGTTTCCTACTTTCCACACTTGTCCTAAAATGAGTCAGAGGGGCAGAGAGTTTGACAGAACAGCTCTTGTCATTTTAATCTCAAGTATGCCCTACTGTACTCTGACATGATGGAACCAGGATGTGATCAAATCAGTATTTCAACTAAGTAAATAGGTCAAATGTATGTAATTATGCAAATTAATTATATCACGAGTGATCATAAAACACAAAGAAAGTGATCATACAGGAAGCAGAGGCTTAACCAAACAGAGCAGCCATGCTGTGTCCCACTCGATGATGGCTGCAATGCACAAAGAGACAGAAAAAGAAAAATAGGTAGCCATTTTTTCTATTGTTTTGGTATTTTAACATGGCCAAAGAATTTATCCGCCCTCGTGTGTACATCAGAGATGATCCCTGACACAAAGCTGCAGTCGGGGGCGTGTGGTGACACAAGGGTTTAAGGCTTTGGAGCAGGTTGTGGTGATAAGGGCAAACTGGGGATCATGGGATGAAACGGGATTTCTCATGATGTGGTGGGACTGGGGCTGATGAAGCTAATACTTCGACATCGTCCTTATCACACACAGGCACCTGAGCCCGTGTCTGTGTCTGTGTCTGTGTCTGTGTGTGTGTGTGTGTGTGTGTGTCTTGGGCACATGATGGTCCAGTACATGTTCAGTCTGACAGAGAGCACTCAGAGAATGAATGGGATTAGACCAACATGCGTAATCCAGCTGGCCTTTGGGAGGGAGATCTGCCCACACCCCTCTGCTGGAGGAGATAAGGAAGTTGGGGAAGGGGGGTGTTTGCATCATGCAAACATCTGAGCTAATTTTAAAGCAGAATTCCAAAATTCCTGTGAGGATCCTGTGTGAGAAAGTAATCCTAATGATATCAGCAAAAAGTCATGGCAATGAGTTTGAAAGGTGTGGGTGTTCACCAGGGAGAGAGGGTCTAATGAGACGAGGCTAATGATTGCATCATGGGAAATGTAGGATCCAACCATTTTGGAGCTCAGGGACAATGAATCAGGATATCTCTGACTGCTCCTTTCTCAGTCTGTCTCTCGTAGGTCTATGGAGCTTCTCTAATCAATTCTGATAAAAACACATTGTGCAGATTTTCTTTTTCTCCGATACTTCATTATTCAAATCTTATCAATTTAAGAACCAAATTCTACAAATTCTTAGAAATCAAAGCAAATATGTGATGATTTTTGCTAGTCATAACCTTGCTATTCTAGCACAACACTTCAACTCTCAGGTCTCCGGTCACACGACTTTACCTTCAGATATACATGTTAAAGCCAATGTAACGCATGTTACATGCATGCACATCCATGTTTTTTTCCCCCAGACAAACACAAGAACACAATCATATGCCAACCTACAGTATAATACATGCCCATCCATGCACGCATACTAATCCACAGACTAGGGGTGAGTTAATAATAATAATCTAGTTTTAAAAAATCCACACAGTAGATTTGCATTGATGTCTCTCAAAGAATTGATTGAAAAATACTTCTGCTGGTTTATGTAGCACTGAATGGTTTAGGGCCAAATACATTTCTGATCAGCAGCTACATTATGAACCATCCAGACCTCTCAGGTCGTCTAGGACAGGTCTGCTGTCAGAACTAAACATGGAGAAGCAGCGTTCAGTTTCTATGCACCACATATCTGGAACAAACTCCCAGAAAACTGCATCTGCAACTCTCACTTCTTTCCAATGAAGGCTGAATACTTTTCTTTTTGATGCTGCCTTCATTTTCATGTCAAGTCATTTTGAATTCCTTACACTGCACTCTAACTTTTATTCTTGTATTTCATACCTATGTTATAGTATTTGAACTGTTTTATAGTGTCTTTAACAGATGTTTTTAACTGCACTTTAATGTTTTATGTGAGGCACTTTGAATCGCCTCGTTGCTGAAATGTGCTATCCAAAGAAAGCCGCCTCACCTTGCCTTGATGTTTCGCTAATCAGCAGAAAAATATTCACCGAGATCATTCTGACTGTAACATTTTCACATGCACACGCCTGCAGCGGCAGTCATGCACAATCCCAGTCCAAATTCTTGTAAAGCCCCTCCAGAGTGTACAGCTTATTGGTGTCTTTTGTCATACACAAGTGGACCACTTCGTCTGACTGTAAGTCCTGCTCCCTGGTCTTCAGAGCAGCAGTATTTCTGGAAGATGAATCCTACAGCGACCCACTGGTGCTTTATGTTCCAACTGGCTGCAGCCGATTACAGAGATACAGATGATCTTTTCTTTTTTTTACCCCCGTCTTCTCAACACCAATATTCTCTTCTCTCTAAAACCCTTATCACACACCAATATGTTTACCCAGTGGGAGGGATTGGCTCATTCTTTCTTTGACGTATTACACCATATCTAAAAGCACAGTTGTCAAACATGGTAAAACAAATGCTGCGTAAGAGAAACAGTGAGCAGATGGGTGAGAAAAAAGCAAAGTTAGGATCGTTCAGTGTGATAGATGTCTTTAGTCGAGCAGTGACAGGAAGCAGTGGCTACTACCCAGAGGGCTTGTCTGATTGGCCAGCAGGATGTTTCCATGGGAGCAGTGTAAGTGACAACTGAACAAAGGGCTTCCATTAGAGGCCGTGTCCCCTTTCGCTCTGCTACTATTAAGACTCTGTCTGCAGGACATCTAACGTTGCTGACAGATGGACAGGAGGAGCGCATGGCAACAGGGAGCAATCCAAACTATCGAGGCGGATTTCTTTCACTGCTGCACCTCAATGTCCCAATAATATCAAAAGCAAAAATAAGTACAGTGGATGCTGTGTGGTTGTTGCTGTAGTCTACAGAGGGCTTTTTCTGTACTGTTTTCACAAAATCCCTAGATATTCAGTTTTAAAACCTTGACATTTTTCACAAAAAAATATAATTTAACACCTTAACCCCGTGGACAGTGCCCACATCTTTTAGGAAAAAAATGAGTTTATTCAATAAATAAAATAAAAGAGTAAGCATGTCGCTTCAATCAAAACTAGATGCATACTGTGGCCGGGTTGACTCAGTTGGTAGAGCAGGCGCACATGTGTAGAGGTGTACGCCTCGACGCAGAAGGTCCAGGGTTCGAGTTCGACCTGGAAATTGCAAGCTCTTTCATTGGAACTTAATTATTATCATGAATTATGTCATATGACTCAACGGAGATCATAATCCTGCAGACTTCAATGACTTTGCAGAAGAGGGAACTTAAAAAGAGGATTTGCAATGTGGAACTGAAATCATCATTGATGGGGAAAAAAAGGCCTCCAATTCTGTACCAAGAGAAAAGTCAATTACAGTCCCACAAAGAGCCGACGAATGGAATGAGATCAGGTCATGAGCACACGGACATTATAAACACAAAAGAGAGGGGAAGGAGTTAAAAGAACACGGTTTGATGATGGTTGTTATGGAAAAACTCAGGAGCAGCACAACTCATTTCACATATGTGAAGAAGATTCGGGAGAGAATTAAAGGTGCACTATGCGTTCCTGCATGGTTTCAGCGCAATTTCATTTTTGTCTCAAATCGTAGGCATCTGTCCTTGATCCGTTAGCTGCCTGCCTCCTGAATACACTGTTAAAAAGCCCGGTCTCGGGAGACAACACAGGGGTCGTAAACGTCAAACAAACACTAGAGGCACAGGATAAGCACCAAAATACAACAAACACGTTTCAGCCAATCACCGACAAGATGGTTGGGGGAGGGGGAGGGGGTTAGTGACAGTTAGTCAGTTAGTCATGACAGTTACAGAAACATGGGGGGAGGGGCGAGCTTGCTCTGTTTTGTTTTGAATTTACTTGGAACGTCAACAGAAGTGGCGTCACGAAGGAACGCATAGTGCACCTTTAAGCAGGCAGTACAGTTTAACCACCATGTGTTATTGTGCAGTGCCGTCCCAACTCTCTGAAGTTCTTGTCTGTCTGAAGGTGTATTTAAACTCACGCTGGAGGTGTAACTTTTAGCTGAACCTTTAAGGTACACAAAGATATTGCAGGCGCCTAAACACTGTTGGGACCGTCCAGGAGTGAGTTAAACATTATCTTGTCAAACAAAGGATTTCCAGCCAACATGTGCTCAGAGACAATGGGCCTGAGACAAAGAAGGCCTACTTGGAAAATTCCGATCCAGGTCTCCTCAGGAGAGATGGTTCATCACCCATTTTCTAACAACGGCCTGCATGCAGACCTTGCAGCCTAAAAGTCGCACCTAGGTGTTACTGCACAAAATGGCCGAAACACCAGGAGGTCCTGCATTCCCATTGGTTCAGAGGTACCATAAAACCAGCATGGAGCCAGGTCTGGTGGCCTGAGCTATAAAACTCCATGTCACCCCCCACTTCTCGTCTTTTGCCCTGTGACTTTGGTCACTACAGCATGACACACAGAAACAAATGCTTTCCACCTCAACTCCAGTTGACGACAGGTCAGCACTACAAGTTTGTGCTAAAACTTCCATTTTTGAAACTAAGTGGACTTAATTTCGGTGCTGGGAGCACCGTGGATCCTCTGAAACCACTCGCCAGTGTTTTCATATCTGCAGGAGAAGGAAACAACGTTTTTCGTCTCAAGTCGACTCTAGCTCCCTTCTTTCTGCCCTTTTTGGAAGGAGAGCTTCCTCTGATCTGCTGACGAGTAGACACGGACCCCCGTTTCTTTCGTGGAAACCTACGGACAAACGGACTGAACACACAGTAAGAAGGCTTACGTCTGGGCAGAGATAAATAGTGTGTTTTATTAATGAGTAATTTGCTATTGCTGCTACTTTGTGTTACCATTAATGTGATCTGATTAATACAGCGCTACTGCTGCGCGTGTAATGTATTAATCTAGGATTGTGACCGCTGAGTCAAATCTATTCTGTGAATGTACTCTGATCACGGTGCATTGTTGATATGTTGTGTTGAATATGTAGCTAGCTTGTTCAGGCTGTAAATGCTACTTTCTGCTTCTCCCACTGCTGAGGAGTTTAGGTACTGTTAGATCCAAGTATATATATATATATATCTTTCTTTCCTACTTCTCTAACCTTTCTCTCACACACACATATATGAACACATAGCTAGTTACACACACGCGCTAAGGTGAACAGCTGGCCAACAGCGAGTCACATAAACTGCAGAGCGCGCACCGCTCCACAGTTCTGCGCTCCTGTGTGTCTCCCTCTGGTCAGCCACACGTGTGCAGACACGTTAGCTTAGCAGCTAGCCTATTGTTGTTAGCACATAGCTTAGCCTGAATGAGCTAACGGCTAATCTTAGGCCTAGCCTATCAATACCGCCCTCTTGGGGTGAAACAGTTTTGTGCAGCTCACAAGAGTAGCCATTTTTGTAGTCTTTGGCTAGACTACACCTCGTCACCCCCTACTCTCTCACACCCACACACACACACACACACACACACACACACACACAGAGGATCTCCCCACATGCTGTTTTGTTTTGCTTTGTTTTGTTGTACTTAAAAGAAACGTATATTGGTTTTAATTGATCAAAGGATTATTGATTGGCCATTGATAATTTTGAAGTTAATAAATTCTACTATACGTTAATTAGCAGTTGTTTGTGATTATTTGTGTATTATTGTATTAATTGCTGGTTAAACACAGGTCAGTGCTCGGATTTCACCCTTCCACTGACAAATGAGACTATTCCACAGTTCAATATTGGCCCCTGAAGTTCCAGGGTGGTGCCCCGTTTTGATTGTTTGTTGATTTGATAAAGTTATTAATAACCATATTCATAACTTTATTAATATTGATAAACATCTTTGATAATATGCCAATAATCTGATCTGTACCCCTACGTGTACCCAACAACACAGACGCTAAAGCCTAGTTCAGCCTCTCTCTTTCTCTGGGAAGTATGCTAAAGTGTGGCTAGCCCACTGAGCTCTAAAAGGAGACAGTCCTGAGACAAAACATTCCCTTATGATATAGCTGCCTATATTCCCTGAATCTGTAGAGAGACAAACATAATTATACATGCACAGGTTTGGTTATTAGAGACTGGCCGACTATTCTTGTCCCCTGACCTGTGGCCTATGTCATTCATAGGTCAAAGGTTGATGTTGTCTAAGCTTTTTCCTTTGTCTCATCATACCACAACACGGTGTTTCTAGAAATTCCACCACAACGTTCAATAAAAACATCACAGCCAAACAAGAGACCATAGTCAACATGAGAGGAAGAAGAAAAATGTCTGATGTGCATTGTTTCAGCCATTGGTGATCTGTATTGCAGAATAAATTGAAATTACGTTTAGACCAGTTTCATCAATAAAAGTGAAAAGTAAAACCTACTAAATTATGTCTAAATTGGGTTTAGACACAATAAATAGTACGAGTCCACAAAGATGCTTAAATGTACAAAGATTTTCTCAGAAATGTATGCTGTTGACTTATCACGAATAAGAGCTGCTGTTTGCGAGGAAACCACAGTAAATGTAATGAAAATGACGGATAGAATATGAAAACTGCCCTAATGCAGCTCAAGGCTATAGACATCCTCTAATATCCACACAAATAATCTTCTTTACCTCGGCTTTACATTATTCATGAGGTCAGAGGATCAGCACAACAATGTGTCTGCCTCATGGGTGCAAATGGCTCCATACAAAGAGATGTGAGTATCCATAGACCACAGACACAATAGGTTACGTGCACCTTCATTGCACGCCTATTTGTGGGTCAGCGGTGCATTATTCTTCATATGTGATGCATTTGTGTAAAAGCCCTGTACATGCCGCATGTGACAGGATCAATGTGGGCTGTCCACAAGTATGAAGAATGGATCAATCACAGCAGGACAATCAACAAGGAGCTTACAGTCAGGACTGTGCCTCTGGGCACAGGAAGTCAGTAGCACCAGAGTAATGTATCCTATGTGCCCGGGAGCTGTTTCATCCTCACAAAACACAAACTGTAGAGCCGTCAGAGGGGAAGTAAATTACTTATGTAATGCCTTAGGGTTACATCTCACATTATAGATGGCACCGTATTGGATACAGACATAATTTGAAACTGAATCTTTAGTTTTGAATGAAAATTGGTGAAAAAAAAACAAAAAAACAATTAACCTAATAGGGATAGTTTTGATCTTTTGATGTAGTGTGGTACAGTATGAGGTGCTTATCCATAGTCAGGATATTACCTAGATGGCAGTTGGCATGACCCCAGGAAGGAAAGAAAAAGCAGGGAAAATATTCTAAATATAACATAAATTTTAGGTTTTTTTTAGGTGGCTAAAATAGGTTTAGCTGCTGCCCCCGTCCACAGCAGCACATTGCTTAAGTTCAGTGTCGGGACTCCTGTCTGGTTCTCCCCACTGGGGGCCCACCCACCATCTACTGTAGGTAATACACTGACTATGGATTAGGGCTGGGCAATATGGAGAAAATCAGATATTGCGATATTCTTGTCCTAATACCTCAATGTCGATATTGTGGCGATATTATAGGGTTGACAATTGGTGCTTTAACAAAATATCTTCACAATGAGATTTAAGATAAATAATCTTCAGTAATGTAGATATAATGACTAAGTGGGTAAAGGTAAAAAGAATAGAAGAGCCAGAACAGCCTGGTAACACAGAAAATGACCTCATTTTACTGTAATGCAGCCTTTAAAAGACAACACTTAAGCCATTTACGATATTAGGATTTCCAAAATCTAAGACGATATCTAGTCTCATATCACGATATCAATATAATATCGATATATTGCCCAGCCCTACTATGGATAAATACCTCATACAACCACACTTACAAAATATCCAAACTATCCCTTTAAGTATAACATGGCACACAGGCAGGGCACACATAACTAGGATATCGTAGTAAATCAAAGATGCTTTCTTTTTGTTTTTGTTACAAAGGCTCTACAACATTAGCCTTTATAAGAATTAATAAGATATAATGGCTGCCAAAAAAACTACAGATTTCTGTTTACGAAGTGCAAGTAGCTTGAGCAGGTGTTCAACTGAAACCCTCTTTTATGAGTCATCTTTGAGAAACAATGTACAATGTGTACAGGTTTGCAGTGTCCCCATGGTTTAATAACAAGAAAAGTTAAGTAAAGGCTCAAGGGAATAGTACTATTCTAATGCGTGTGTGGGCTGAATGGCCCACACAGTATGTGTGAGAACAAGTGTTTCCATCTGCGCCTACAGATGGGCATGATCATATGGTGTGCGTTAGTGTACATGTGTGTTACAAACGCATATCAAATATGCCAAATCCAAATGCATCTTAAACTGATGTGCGTGTGGGGAGTAATATGCACAAGAATGAGAGGCGATTTAGTAAGTAATGTCAATATGCTTTGTCTTAGTGGCGCCAGTGCAGAGACATACTGATAATTTACAGGTGTACTAAGTACAGAGTGACACAGGTGGTTCCCCACATCCTTAAATTCAGTCCAAAGAGTCAGAGCAAGAGAAGGTGAAGGACATCTTTTCTTCCAGTCCAACACGTGCCGGGCAGAGACGCGAGGATGTTGGAAAGTGTGAAATGAGCCGGGGGGTGTGAAGGGACGGGAAAGACGTGCCAAGTCTGACTTTAATCTATCAGACTGCTGCAGTGGTGTGACATACCATTGACAGAGCATGTATGTCTTTGAGGTAAATCTCTGGATTCACTGGCTTCTGACAATGTGGCTGTGTGTATGTATTCTTATTTCGTTGTTGGCCTCCTGGAAAGTTACTCCACATAAGTTATTATTTTCAAAAAAAGATGCCCGTGAACAGTGCTCAAGCTCAACATTACAATTAGGGTTTGGTCTATACATGTGCAACTGTTTTTTTACTATTTGAATGAAATGCCTGATGAAAAATATATACATTTTATGTCCCAAGCATCAACAATGAATTTGTGTTTTCTACTGTACGAGCACACTGATAACCTTAGTTCACGGTAAATGACGTCCTCCTGTGATACTGAGAGTTCAAACACTGCTGTTGTTAAGAAGAAATTATGAGAAAAACGACCAAAGTCCCTCAAACGTAGTAAAAAACAACCATTAACCTAAAGTGTTTAAGCTATCAATGCCATTTTAAAAAAAAATGAATACAAAAAGAATCATTCCCACGACTAATTGTATTCAATTCCTTTTGTATGAAAGGTATTTTACATTCGGTGTAGATTTGCAGTTTGGCAACTGAACAAACAGTAAGCATTAATGCCCTAATAACACTATGGAGGCATGGACAAATTGAAAAAAAGAGGGGTGAGGGGCGATAACTACTGTATCACACCAGGGGTTTCACAGTATAATACTGAGGATCAAATGAGTGAATTGTGTTTGTGTGCGTGAGCTATGCGGCACCAGGGGCGGACTTGAGTGTCTTTAAGCCATGAATATTTTCAGCAAAGCTCCGAATCTTTACTGTTCATCGCACGTGGCATTTATTAAACCCAGAACACAGCTGTGGAGGAACTGATGTGTGTTTTGAACAGAATGGTCGGAGCGAAGCGCTGACAGAACGGAAGAAAAATTCCAATGTTTATCAAATGAAGTGTTACCCCAGACTCATTCAAAAGATGTCAGAGCCAGGCCGCGGATGTCTTCTGACCCTGGAACCACCCTTGTTGTTCGGGGTAACGGAGAGGTTACAGGAGTGCTCCACATTAGAGTGCGGATCGGGCCGCATTTTTCTGTCTGAGCCCGGCCCGAGCCCGACAGGCATTAAGATATTTATGTCCGAGCCCAAGCCGAGCTAAAATCTCATTTGTTTCTCATACTAATGACACGTTTGTTTGTGTGGAAAGCCCGCTTTTATTAAGCAACTGTAGGAAGGCATTTGGAAATAACAACAGATGAGCGCATCAGCGCACATGGGGCAACAAGCGCATGTTAATCTTCTGAGGCCAACTTCTTTGTAATGTCTTCCATCGTTGCACTGCCACATGTAGCCTAATATGCACATATTTCGTTGTCACAGCTACATAAGCAAATTTCCGCACACAGGAAGACGGATGTTAGGGTAATATTTTAAATTTATTTAAATCACAAAAACGAACCTTTGCATCAAGTGAAATAGGCCCATTGGCTACCTACATAATAAGCTGTTTTAAATTTAAAATGTTCAATGCCTTATCACGCTGATGTGACCGAGCCCGACCAGAACCCAAACATCATTTCTAAATATCTGTCCGAACCCGGCCCGGCCCAACGGGACCCGGTATCCATCCTCTACTCCACAATAACAGACGTACTGAGCTGACAGACTCAACTTCACACATGCTCAATAACAACTCAGGATGGGCAAACCGCTGCGTTCACGACTGTGAATTTAAGCAACCTAGTGGGGGAAAAAACAATCACATCTGTCTGTCTGGTTTGTTGTAATTAGGAGTCAGAGATATGGGGGATGTCTGATAACTATACAATATCTTAAACTTCCTGAAAAGAAAAAGAATGGGTGCCAAAGTAGCTGCAAAACAACCAGTTCAATGAAAACAATATCCAATAATTGGACTAATAATACAAATGAGTTACACAGCCCACAGATTTTTATTTACATCTAGCTGAAGATAAAATAATGGTAAATACTACCGAGCTTTAATAACTGGATGTTTTCTTTTTCTCCATGTTCTGCTCAAATTGTCAAAAGGCAGCAGTGGGTGCAGGGAATGCAAGAAAAAACAAAAGTGTCACCACCTTGTATTTCAGCCAAAGTGCATGCAGTTGGAAAAAAACAAACTACAAAGGATTACAGAAGTGTGGGGGTTCTGTGTGTTTTCAGGAACTGGATAAAAGCCATTTGGATTACACGCTAAGAGGACACCTTTGGCTACAGAGTCCTCATACAGTGCTCCATATGCGCAGAAGGGAATAGGAATGTGTAGGAGTGTATGTTAAAAGGTGGGAGGAGGTGTTATTCTTGGGGATGATTATGTCAGTTCAGATCTGACAGCCCACAACTAAACTTCAAAAAGACTCATTTCTTATTAATGTCCTCTCTGAAGGGAGACAATGCAATTCTGCTGCAGGGGGGTGGGAGTGGGGGTGGGGGACCAAATACACTATGCTGTGTGTGCGTGTGTTTTGCATGAATGTGTGTTTATGGCCGCATGTGCGCATGCCTGTGTGTGTACTTCGATGCATGAATGTGTCTGTGTGTGACAGATCAAAAGGGGGCAAAAAAAAAATAATCCAGAAATAATAAATTGGGTCCTCTTTGTGCTGCCACTCTCTATGATGTCCTACACAACAGAAAGTGAAAGATCCCTCCCATGGCCCTCGAGTTCATGAACTGTGAACGAATGACACATCAATCCGGGGCGACGAGAGGGGAGAGAATGTCATGTCACATCGGACGCAGGGGAGGTTGCTGCCTGTTAACCTTTCAGGATGGCCAGATGCATAAGCCAACGCTGCCAGTCACTGCGGCGTCGCAGTCGCACATCCAAGCTCCCCCCTCCCTTTACTTGTAACCCCACACCCCCCTGCCTCTTGCTGAATATTTTCACATTCCCTGACTCTGAAAACACTGTTAACAGCCCATGCGACAGCGAGAGAGCGTGAGAGTGAGGGAAATGTGTGCGCTGTATGTGTGATGTAGTGTGAGCTCCAGGCTACGCCAACCAAACTGAACTTGTCAGCCAATGTGAACAGACACCAAAAAAAAGAATAATGCATGCTGATGAGGGAGGGGGGTGGGGGTGTGGGGGTGCAGAGGGGTTGGGCCGAGGCTTGAAAGTTAGGTGGCCACCATTGCATGGCTCCACACTGGTGAATAATTCTCTCTCATGAGGCTGGTTAATGTCCCTGCCAGTGCCAGCATGTCATTTTGTTGTTGCCACACTTAGCTTAGCTTAGATCTTCATCCTCCAGATACATTAATAACTTAATTTCACTGGAATCTAAACCTGCACAAACCTAGATAAGGGTCCATGTTATAACCGGAGGAATTCTAAAAATACAAACAATCCATTCAAACGATCTGCCTTGTATCTTTGTTTCATCTCAATTATTTGAAGTTTTTGAAACGTATCAATTTGAAAGCGGCTGCATTAGCTGCTGCAAGACGCTGGCAAAAGAGTAGCAGCTAGCCGTGGTCACATCATGTAGGATGTAAAGAAGCGTTCCAATGTGAGTGGTCATGTCATCAGACAACAAAAGATAGCAGCTTTATGCCTGGAGATTCCATCTTTTACCCAAATAAAGGTGGCTACAATTCTTAAAGTCATATAAATCCTATCACACTCTGTTTAATGAGATAATGAAATTATGTTAGGCATTCCATTTATGTTAAGATATGTCAGAGGGTCAAGAAAAAACTAGTCACAATTATGATCTGATGTTTTACGTAAATATTATTTAGTTAGAAATCGTTAATTACAGTAACTTCCACATGACATGAACATGATATCAGCTAGAGACCCGACCGCGGATAAGCGGATGAGGATGGATGGATGGATGGATAGATGTCATTTAGCTATGGTAGCTTAGCAACCACGTATCACAGTTAAGGTGGCTTGAGTCACATTTTATAGATTTCTAAATTGAATATGATATTAAAAAGTATGTTTTCATTAGTGTATAATCCCTGAAAATAAGAATCCTGCTTGCCTTTAAATGACCGGTTAATATCTACATATGGAGTGGGTCCTCTTCCACTTGCTCCATGTTGCCATGTTTCTAAAGTAGCTCAGAATGAACAAACCGAGCGCTGACTCTAGAGAGGGCCATTTGCGTTTTCGCGTCAACGTCCTACACCCTTGGCACACGGGAGAAGTTTTAGTTGACTTCACTGCAAGATGCCACTAAATTCTACACATTAGCACATTACATTTAATAACATTTACTGTATTATGCAATTTGTATAAGGGAACCATAAATTGTTCAATTTAAAAACAGACCAGGCCTACTTAATTATTTTCATATTTATTCCGGGAATTCGTCTCTGCCAAATATTCAACCAATTGTAAAAAATAATTGGTAGAATGCAAGAATATGAAAATAATTTCTGTCCTGAGCTGACAATACCAAGGAATCAACATCCATTGCTGATGAAACAGCATGCAACATATATCTGCCGCACTGTATCTGAGCCCTGTTTGCTGTAGAGCAGAGCTCAGAGGAGCGGTAATGTTGTATCAAGGGAATGTTTTTAGACGGAGGCTGCCAGGTCAAGCAGAGCGGGGTTAGATAAGTGCGGGAATCTAAAGGCTTCGTATGGCTTCTGTGGTCGCAATGGAAACACTCGCTATGGTTTGGAGGGAGCTCGCTGAACAGGATGTGGGAAGTCTTTCTTTTTGTTGTTTTCACTTCTGTGTGTGTGTGTGTGTGTGTGTGTGTGTGTGTGTGTGTGTGTGTGTGTGTGTGTGTGTGTGTGTGTACTCAAGCATGTGTGACAGTATGTCTGCTTGCAAATTTCCATAAGAGCGTGTGTGTGTGTGTGTGTGTGTGTCTCCTCTCTGAGCCTGAGAGAAGAAAATGTTTCTGAAAGGGTTCACCACAGCCTGTGTGTCAATCTCAGATGGGCGGGGCCAGCTAAAAACAGTGAGAGAGAACGATGTGTTGGCTAAAGACAACATTTATGTTTTAACCAAAATGATGGAATAACGCTACTGGACATGTCAGAGAGATATAAATCTCCTGGGGATGAGCAGCATGTGGCAACCACTCGCAGACTCCACCCAAGATGAAAACACATTTAAAGAAAGAAATATGGCAACAACAAAAAAACAGAAAAGACAAAATGTTGGATATGAAAAAGGAAAATCTGATGCTCTACTGCGCCTGTCTTTATTTGTAATAAATCAGAGCCTTCTTTGGATTAGTTAAAATTTGCTCTTAAACAATGTGTCCAATAATGATCCACCAATCCCACCAACTGTTACCACATAGACATAATGGGCCTTGGTCAGTGCTCCTATATGTCGTGGTGTAACACTTGAACAAATGTCTGAGAAAGATATAAAAGGTCAAAGGCATACTATTGAAAATACTATTAAAAATCCAATCTCCATATATTCTGTGCTGGCCAGGGTCCTACTACTAACGACTGTATATACTACATCATAGAGCAAATACAGAGTGCTCCAGTGTACAATAACCACAGTCTTCCTGGTCGATGGATAATTGATGAGAACTTATTATTATCTGCACCTAGGCCTTACAGGAGCGACAATCCCAACATTTCTTCTGAGAAACTGAAATATCCACACTTAAACCTATGAGCTGCTATATACGATCCTTCATGTGTACTTTAGGGGTTAGGGGTTGATACATACTTGAATATATATATATATATATATATATATATATATATATATATATATATATATATATACACACAAATGACTTTCTTGAATGAGGCAGATTCATTACTTCTGTAAGGGAAAAAGTACACTCTCATTGTAAATACTTTATTAGATATTGTTTTGTTAAGTGTAGTCTTGTAATGTCTGTCATGTAATCGATGAACTAATCAATGAAATCAAGTTGCTGCGGGGTCTCACGCAGTTAACTTTACTTCCAGTTTCATTAATAAAATAGGCCCTTTAAGTTTAATTAAATGAAATAAGTAAGAGTGAACCGGCAAACCAAGAAACCGCCACACATCCAGTGCAATTTTCCACATTACTATCCCTCAGAACCGCGGACTGATTCTCTGACACATATCGATGACAACACTTTACTCTAAGTGCAAGCATTTGCGAGACAAGTTGATCTCACTGCAGAAAAACACAGCAAACTATTATTTTCTCCTAGTAACATGTATATTAAAACGGGCGCTATGCAATTGGGCAATTGCTTTTTGCTCGCAGGTTTCTCTATAGAGCCCCCCCTGCCAGCTTCGGAATAGATATTTGGCAGCTCCTATGTTTACTTGTGTCTGACTCCTCGCTCGGTCAGTCTGCCATTTCCTCTTTCTCTGTTCCTCCGACAATGCTTTCCTATCTTTCGGCTTCTTTTTAGCCGGCTCAGCCATGACAATAGTGTGAAAAACTCCATCGCTACCTTGTTCTTATAGCTAGCTGGTTCCTGGATGACGGCGCGTATGTGTGCAGTGTCGTGAAGCAATTCAGCTCGCCGGCCGAAAGTTGCAAGGATGGTTTTTCCGCTTACAGGCGCTAGGGGGAAGTGAGACGACCACCATTCAACTCGAAAAAAGTCATATAACCATTCCAATGACTCCGAAGCTGTTCAGTTAAGGTAAATTAAGCTAAAAAAAACTGCATAGTTCCTCTTTAACTCAACAAATGGTGTGTTTTAAATGATGACGGACGATGTTAATGTGTCACAGCGTACAGGCTTTCACATTTGGTGTGGACTTCATACAGAGCTTGTCTGGCCAACGTTCTGTGGTGGATCTGAAACCACTTCTCAGGGACCACACCCAAGATCAACAGCTTTCACACTCCAGCAAACTTCTCAAACTCGCTGGGAAAATGGCCTTTAAGTTAGTAGAATTTTTACAGCTCACTTATTCGACTTATAGAGGGCTTTAAGACATTGATCTTCAAGGAACAACCTTGCCTCTAGAGGCTTTACAATATCACTCAGTAGCAAACGGCTGGACGACTTGAGATAAAAAAAAAAAACAGCCTGGTTTATCAGTATGCTCCCTCAGATGTACGGTAGAGGCAGACGTTGTGCTTCCAGAGGCAGGGGCTGTCAGGCTGTCGTCCCTGCTGCTGCTGCTGCCAGACACATGTGTTCTTGCCAACTGCCTCAATTACCCTAATGAAAAACAAACTCCGCTTTGCACCAGAGGGACCACGCATCTGAATTAAGCAATGTGCGGCGAAAAACGGCATTGCTACAGAAAGTGACATAGACACAACAAACTAAATTGTTGCGCTGTGATTGTTTCGAAGAGGGTGAAAGCTCATAATGAAATCCCCACAGTGATACAGTACAGCAGCCACAGGAGTTATGTAAAACTGTTAAACGTGCTTTCCCCCCATTATCTCTGTTGTCTAAACAAAGAAAGAGCAACGTTAGGCTTCAGAGATATAAAATAAATAAATAATAGTTTTCAATGTTGTGTGGATGTGTGATGGAGTGTGTAACATAAGTCTAGGCCACCGGACCTCACTGAAGGGGGTCTGGATCTGGTCCATCCCCTCGTGGCAGTTGGAAGCATTTTCTAGGGAGGAATCCCTTTATTCTGCACAGACACAGACGTCTGGAGAGAGAGAGAGAGAGAGAGAGAGAGAGAGAGAGAGAGAGAGAGAGAGAGAGAGAGAGAGAGAGAGAGAGAGCCTGCACCAGTGACACATCACAGCCTCAGACAGCTCACTGTGTCACAGCTGGAACAGACAGAGGCTCATTATGGGTCTCCATTCAGCACGTCACACCAGGGGAAATATGGAAGGGACTGGGAGAGGAGGGAGGAGGATACTGAAAAGGGGATCCACAATCGGGAGTTCTTCTTAGTTCCAAAAAAGATGCAGACATAGGAGTCCTTGGTGGATCCGAGACAACGCTAAAAGAGTGGTACAAAAAAAAGGCAGCTAGAAGAGGGAAGATGCCTTCTGGCTCGTAGAGGAATGATTTGGGTATTTTACTGATTCTACGGTTAATAATGTGGAGCCAAGCTGCAACACATTTCCCATTACATTGCTTTCACACTCTCAGACACTTCTGACAGGTACAGAAAATAACGATTCTCACACCTGAATGACAAAATAGGTCATTTTGTGCCTTCTATGATTAAGTACTATCGACATGGCGAACACGGTCAAAATAAACCAGTTTCGACTGGGTATGTGTCATGAGGCGCAGTTCAAGTTACACCCCCCCTCCCCCCGCCCGAGAGCTTTTGTGACAGTCTTATAACGTCCTGCTACATCTACATTTACTAGTGATTAATTATTAAAATGATACAACATATATATATATATATATATATATATATAAAAGTGTTGTTGTTTCTCAAATAAACATGAGAGATGGGGCTGAGAGGGTAACAACATAAAGAACAGTTTCAACCTGGGACTCAAACCTAATATATAGCCATCAAAAATGTACCTCAGCTGTATTATACCTCTTCCCTTAAACCCACGTGGAGTTTTTGACCATAAGTAGTGCTGTAGAGCAATGTTTTGAAGACATGGTCCCTATGTTGTTTGCATCTTGTACACATGCACACACAAGCATTCAGCAGGAATGCAACAATAAAAGAAGGTTCAAAGACTAAACAAGTCGTTGCAAATGCACACGCTGTGTTTTGGTGAGAAACGCTGAATGTACGCATCTCAATATTTACGATGAAAACCCCCACAGGATGCCTTTACCTTCAAGTATGTACACAATACTCATTATCATAAAATAATCATGAAGCAAGAAATCAAAAAAGGCTTCCAGTAAAGTAGCGGCTGTCAACCTGCTGGTTAGGACCCAAATGGAGCTCTTAATTATTGATTTATTATTATTATATATGTACTTTTATGTACAAGAGAGTGGAACAAGTAAACTTCCTTGCTCAACTTTTCTTTCTCAAACTGACAATGAAATGTCAGGCTGACAACAGAGGAACTCTGGGTTTCTCTGGGAAAACTTGCCTCCTCATGAGACCTCATGAGAGTTAATGTCTCTTTACGGAAAGCACTGTCATGCTTGGTCTTGTCCTCTCTCTCCTCTTTCAGACTGAAAATGCAGGAAAACTGTCCCTCAGTGGCCCATATGTACAATGGCACTCACTTATCCCTTCAGACTGGTCACATCCGAAAAGAAGAAATACCTCTTTTCTCATGAAAAAACCTTAGGAGTTTGTATCTTGACAGAAATGCAAACAGAAAGGCAGGTTCACAGCCAAGTTGCCGGCTTTGCCTTTTCTCCTACAATGACACTGGAGGGATTTTAAACAGGGCTTTCCAACCAGGGAAATCCATTAAGATGTCAGTTGTTGCAGAGTGCTGGGAAAGGGCCCACCGCTGCCAGAGCATGTCATTCAAAACCTCTCACAACACATCTCACCTGTCTAATTTTATTGCTAAACCATGCTCTTTTCCATAAAGCCAGTGCAAGTAGAGGGCATGCGAAAGGCTATGGAATCACTATTGCTTTATGAGGCCATTTTTACAACCTCCTGTCATTGCCATGTACCATTTAAGAGCAACAAAGAGGTGTACACATGTTAATAATGTAAGACCATCTGCAGCAGGGCCACCACAAGGAAAGAACCCAGCCTTTGTCCCGTCTTCCTCGCATTGGTTAGAAAGCCATCTCATGAAATAGACATCATTTTGTTTGGTTTATTGTGTCGATTTTTGGAATGTGTTTTTGAATGTAGGGATGGTAAAAAAATACACATATTTTACTGGTCAAAACCAGCCTGTCTTCATTCACATACCTATTGGTACAAAGGTATACACACACTCTTCATGTCCACTTGATGCGATCTGTTTACTGAACACACCTGCCCACCGCTGCCAGAGCATGTCATTCAAAATATTTCTCAAAATCATAAATAATAAAAGAAACACACACATGAAGACAGAACAATATCAAGGCAATATCCTGCACCACCTTAATGGCGTTACTGGTGTCAGGAACTTTATCGAGTGGGTCGCTCTCACACAACCAGCAATTCCGTTTTAAAAGCTGGTTTTGTTATTGATGTGACAGCTTATCCCTCTGAGGACAGCACTGACCTGTCTAAGACAGTAACCCACATCACAACAACCTAGAGTGGACAGGACAGCTACATACACACACCTCATGCACAAACAAGAAAGTTGTCAAGAAAATCAGCACACAAATGCACACAGAAAAAGGCTTAGAGAGAGGCACGTACAAACACATGTGCATGCGTGCAACCCCGCAAGCGCGCACACATTTCGGAGCTCAAACTGAAAGAGACAATGACACTTTCAATAACCCTGAATCCAGGGGACGTTGAGGCATCTGACAAGAAGTCCTGTCATTTCCGAGAGGTTGAAGGCTACTTTGATCCAAGGTTATTACCAGTCTTTTTATTCAATCTCTGGAGAAAACCACAACCTCACAACAAGCATGGGCATACCTTTTATTCATTCAGTCTTACATCAGAGCAGGTCCTTCCTAATGGGCTTCTTTGTGTCACTGAGCACAGTGATGGACATGTAAAAATAAAGGTGTGTTTCTGCAAATATTATATGTGGTGTGTTATAAGTTTTCATAATCCAATATGGATACCATTGCTGCAGTGAAGGGTCTCCTCTTAAAGCACTCAGGGTGATGTAATCTGGCCATGAGGCCGCTGACATGACACAGATCTGTCTCAACATCAGATCTGGCAACCACAACCGCCCGTTAACCGAGCAGGAAGCGGGGCCCAGACACAATAACCGAGTGCTATGAAACCACTGCTAAAACAAGAGTGGAACAAGAGGGGATGGAGGAAACCACAGAAGACCATGGATAGGTCAACAAGGTGTTGGAAGTAGTTCTCAGTAGAGTCTTGACTGGAAATTTAAGCCTAACTTGATGTAATCCTCCAAATATGCGACTGTTTGCCTAAAACTAAAAGCATTTTGTGAGCCTAAACCAGAGTAAAAGTAGCAGTATTTGACGATTCTCACTAGGGAACTAGAGTTAAATAATAGCTTTGTTGCTGAAATAGTTGCATGATGCGTCTGTCGATGTAGTTGAGTTAAAAGTAGGTTTGGGTATCGTTTGGGTTTTTTCGATACCGGTGCTAAAACGTTGCCGGTGCCCAAACGGTGCCTGAACCGATTCTTAAAAAAAATAAATAAAATAAGAGCACAAAACGGCAGTCGGTGACATTAAAGAACAGCCTAACTCATATCACCAGTCAATTGCTGTTAAACGACAAAAAAAAAACTTTGATGGCAGTAGGGTCCTTTACAAAAACATGAAATGCACCATGAGCTTACAAGTTGCAATTGAACACACCATTAAGTCTGTGTTTTTTCACCAACAGCGACAGTGGCCACGATGTCTCAAAGTGAATCTAGTCTACTCTGTCTTTAGCTGCAGACTGGTGAACGTCCCGGTGGAATCCTTTCCAGGGTAATACAGCCACACGTTAGACCGTTTCGCTTTCAGCATTTTAACCGTGTTTAAGCCAGCTACTAACGCCAGGCTAACGTTACCTGCCGCCAAGCGTCACGTGCAATGATGCTTCTGTTGCCTGTCACCGTAGGAACCGTTTCGGTACCCAACCCTAGTTAAGAGGCAAAAAAGTTCTGCAAAGCTTTTGAGTTGGGTGTAATTGGGCTAATTCTTTAGGTTTTTTCATCTAAAAGTTTTGCAACATCACCATGTTGAGACACATTTCCCATGAGCCTTCTGGCCCACAGTAAGACGCACTGTCAAATGAATAATGCAAGAGGCATAAAAGAAGGTGCCTTACGTATGTATGTGACAAGAGTAGAGGTTTCATGCTGTCCCTTATTCAGCCAGACCGCTTGGTGTAAATGCACTCTCCGTAATGAGCAATAGTCAGCAGATCTCTAATGTGTGTGTCTCTAAGTGAGAAAGCGTGTTTAGCTTGACAAGAACTACACGCTGAACCAATCGACCTTATATGCCTTTGTTTCACAGTGATCACAGTTATATAATTAGTCAAAGTTGTTTGTCACACCCCACCACTCTGTACATAGAGCTAATGGATATTGGGCTATCATTTTGTGACCTGTGCGCGCCACAAGACAACCTTGTTTCCTCCTTTTAACTATGGTGGTCATTTTGCATGAGGAAATAAGGTTTTTGTAGGAACATCCAATCTGGGTGCAATTTGGCTTAAATCATTGTATAAATCATTTTATATTGAAAATGTAAAACAAATGAAAACGAAAAACATTTACTGCACGTCACTTTGGCTTCTGTAATTAGACCTAGTTTTAGAACAAGGTGCTTCTTAATGGATGAGATTTTAATACCTCAACTGGTTCTAATAGATGATTTACATGCAGTTTTCCTTTAGTTTGTTATTGAATCACTCCAACCGGAGGGATTTTTGCAGTTCCTAGAACATAACGTTCCTAGAATCCTTTTTTTCTCCTGTTACGACTGGACCAATTTGGGGATTATTAAGTTCCTCTGACCGCAGTTCCTGTAACTCTTTCAGCTACTACTTCAGGGCAGGGTCTTTTTCCTTTTCCCTTTTCCACATAGGAACCCCTAGTGACCTAGCAACATCTGAAACACAAACAGTACATATTCTTCACTGTCTGTTGCAATTCGCCTACGTATGCTAACTCATAAGACAAACATCACGCATTCAACCAGCTAATTGTTAGTGCTAGTTAAACTTACACGTAGTTTCGTTTGCCTGTTGCGCTCTGCTCTTCTATCTTCTTCCATCATATTAATTAGGATCATATTACGCTGGAGCCTTCGTCTTCTGTGTTTCTCTGTTAAGTACTCCAGCCTAGTCTTTAAATGCCGCCGTTCGATCTCCGTTATGAGGATCCCAGCAAGGCACGAACATTCCGATGGCCTCCTCCATGCTGGTTTGTTGTTGTATGTGGCACTAAAGTCAAGTGACGATGCTATAAAGACCGTTGCTGTGCTTGCGTCACTCCCTTACCCCTCCTACCAGTTCCTATGGCCACTTGGCCAGTGCGAATGCAAATGGCAAAACTGGTTTTGGGGGAGAGTAGTTACTAACTCCAGTTCTACTAACTACTAGTTAGTAGAACTGTTTAGAAGTGGACTGTTCCTATAACTACGTTCCTGTAACTATTTGGTCGGAATGAGGCTTATATCACATAATAACCTGTAGGCACCTTAAAGCCTAGTCTTCCCTCTTCTTTAACCGTAAAAGTCCTCCTGTGCCCAACCAGCTCCAGCTCCCACTTTTCCAACACATTAAGCCTCTATGACAGCGGATTTCGCCTTCTGAAAAGCATCTGTTACAAGCTTTACCTTGGTGGAATAAACAGGGTAATTTGTTTAATGTTTGAAAGAGCACACACGAGGCTGAAAGGCAGGGAGAGCTATTACAATAATTTGTTTCCTCCTGTTATTGTCCCAGGGGAGCACCCATAGAATCACGCAGAAACCGGAGAGCTGCAATCTTTTGTATAGAAAAGAAAAAAAAGGTTAAATTCGGTTACCTACACGCCCTGAATCAAAGGTGAACGCTTGCACCACCGGGGGATGTTTTGGTTCACTTGTTTTACACAGGATCCCTGCCTTGACTACTGATGAAGCGTTTCAATGGCTTACATAGCTGTTACAGTCAAGGACATGATGACAATGCATGATTTTTTTTCTCCATTATATTTCATTAAATGGTACATTAGCCTAAATGTGCCTTTGAGGAAGGGTGGGTAGGACCAGGATGGTAGGGGTTTGGTGGGGGGAGACGGCAGACGTGCAATAGGAGGAACAGCAGATGGAGGAAAACATAAAAGTAATAATATATAGTTTCCAGATCGCGGGGCTACAAGCTGCTTCAATTACTTTCTTCTCATCCTATTGTCTCCGTCCTCATTCTCTCTCTCTCGCTCCGTCATATCTCCTTTCCCTCTCCCCAGCAGAAAAGATAAAAGCAGTTGGTGGGCTTTGTTTGTTCTATATCCTTTTGGATAATGGAAGATGGTGCATCCTGATCAGAGCACAGCCCACCCAGTCCAGGAAATGGGATAATGGAGGAAAAGGCACAAGGAGGAGGACGAATGTGACAGGGCTAGACATGTGGAAGCACACCGCCCGACGTGTTTAGGCTCTGGGCTGTGCAGGTAATACTTGCTTCTCCTATTGTTTATTCATTGCTTCCTGGACTTCACAAAGTATTGGAAAAGCCACAGAGAAAAAGCAAGAGGGGAGAGATGATTGCTGTTTTTCTTGCTTGGTGACATTTGTGTTCCTTAGAGAAACATACAGCGCACCACCAACTGCTCCAAGCAGGCCCCTTTTGTGAGTGTGTGCTTTAATAGGAGACAGTTGAGAGTTGGTGACGCTTTATAGTGGTGGAGTCTTTGGAAACAACTCGTAAAAGGGGAAAGAAGGATGGCTTTATTCATCCTCCAATAGCGGAAACAAACAAAAGGAGACCTCAGCCTTCTTTAGACACTCTAATTAGACTCGATCGGTAATACTATATCGCACACATGAGAGGTACAGGGTTGTTATATACGTAGCTAGATAAAACACTATAAGAGCAGTCACGTTGCTCACAAGTTGCTTATGTAATGCCCACCCTTCATGCCTGTGTTACCATTGCCACTTAGAGCCAACGATCCTGGTAATTTTCACGTTTTTTGAAACATGAAAGGCATAAAGTAACCTCTCTTTCTCTCTCTCTCCATACCTTTGTGGCCCTCCACTCTTTGAAGTTTTGAACTCACAGTCCTCCACTCCAAGCAACTGTTTTCATATGCACGTTCATCTGATTTTTTTTTAAGTCGAACGAGGAAACACTGTTGATGCAGCACTAATGTTTCCCAAGTTCGCAATGTCACACTCCAACTGTGGTGTTTTCTGCAAAACACCAGTGAAGGATTAAATGCAACACAGCAGATTAAATCCAGTTTGGGATATGACACCCCCCCAAGGCTCTGAAGGTGACAACCAGGGCTTTTCCATGGTTGCTGACGTCGAAATGTGAAACATGCTATTTTATTGCAGCAGTAATCTGTTGCAGACGACTAATTCATTCATGAGGCCATTTTCCCTACTGTTCAATTTCTCCAAGCCATAAGCCACTTTATTAAGAGAGGAAAGCACACCGAGGTTTTGTTCAGATAATACACCCAAGTGCTCCTATTAAAAGCTCATCTGAATAACTTTCATAGAGTAAAAATAAAAAGCCCAACTATTAAAAGGCTTAAGGACTATTATGAAATGTGACTCTGCTTTTAAAAAAAATGGCCTCTGGAGATGTCTAAATTATTCAAATGAAGTGATGCCAAAAACTCTTGGATGTAAAAAAATAAATAAAAAAAATATAGAGATGTTCGAAACCCATTAGAGCTATTGTGAGCAGTTGATGAGTGCTTGGTGATAGCTTTAGCATGCTTGATGCCTTACATAATTTTGTGTGAAATCATATCTGTACAAAAGGCAAACACAGTATTTCTGAGCCAGCTTCTTGTATGAGACCCTTCCAAAAAGGGTTTCATCCATTGATCAATTGACTTGTTCATTCAGATTTTGTGACACCTCTCCCGAAAATTGGCAGTAAGGTTGAGGAACAGTTAAGTTAGTTGTCTACACACAAACGGCAGCTTGTGGGGTTTTAAAAATGGCTCAGAGATAATTTACAATGGTGTTTTTTTGTCGTTTAACACCACATCTTTCAGTTTGTTGCTCTATTATCTATTACAGTTCTTTAAGAGCGACAGAAAGAAAAAGCCAGTGGGCTTTACTGAGAGATTCTACTGGCTAAATAGTAATGTATACACGCAAATACAGTATTTACAAACGCACTTGCTCCATGGACGGTGTTTTATCCATATATTCATATAATGATTACATAAGAAAGAACTTTCTGTGTAAGTTCAGATGCAAACATATACCTCTGTACTTTACTCTAACATACAACCCCCTCAATTGCTCATTACCAGTTTTTTATACCACATGTTTGAACCCCTGTCTGGATGCGAAAGAGCTGCAGCAAAGGCACCTGTCTGTAAGTGGGTGAGGACTTCCTGTGGATCCTAAAGGCCCGGATGCACAGAGCCGATAATTGGCAGTCGGACAGTCTGGCGAGGTCAGTGACTCGAGTCTGTTCAGTGTGTTCCGTGCCATCGGCCTTCATTTTGGCCGATTTGACATGTACAATCGGCGGGGCGGGCACTGCCGGCAGAGTGCTAACCCGGAAACGGGGAGCGGAATGAGCGTGACTAGAGTCTCTCAAAAACGAAAATCTTTTAAACTGACCTTTGTTGAACTGAAATGAAGACAGATTCAGCAACTGCATGGCCTATTTCTCGCTTAAAATGTTTTCAGAAACATGTTTCGGTGAACTATTTTAGTACAATATGAGATCGTATTCTGAACAAGCCGCCATGACAGTCTGTCTTTGAATTTCCGGAGAAACCAGATCCACGTGACACGTTCGTCCAATCAGCTGCCGGTTTTCATTTTTGGGCGACAATACAGATTAGCGCCGCCTGCTGTTATGGAGACGTATTACGTCTCATCGCTTTGGTGTGTTCCGAGGCACTTTTTTGACCAACTCGGGGACACTGATCAGTACAACTGCCTTTTCTGCCGAGGGTCGGCCGTCTGGTCGGTGTGTCTGCAGCTTGGGGTGTAAAAACAGCCGTGCTGTGGAAAGGAGAGTTTGGAGTAGCTGGGCCTAAATTGGCAGGTCTGAGTGCTCAGCAGTGTACTCATAAAGCCCAGGCCTCTTCCTGAGGAAAAGGATCATTTTGAGGCAGGCAGGCGAGCGTGCAGCAGCAGGCTGTGGACAGCTCTGCTTCTGACTGCAAGCTTGGCAAACGCACTCACACATACATACACACACACACACACACACACACACACACACACACACACACACACACACGGATACGAGTATTTAACTGCCTAGAGAGGTCCTGGCTCTTTGTGTGCATGTCAGTTAGTGGGCTTAAGAGCTACTGTGCTACAATGTGAATGACAATTGTATAAGACATTTGTGAGTGTGCAAGCATGTGTGTATGACATCTCTATGGCCACCAAATCTCCCAGCTTCCCTCTGGGGACCCGGTCCTGGCTGGGAGAAAGCAGCAGACAGAGGCAGCTTTGTGTGTGTGGCCAAAGTATTGACTTTATGTAGAGTTCATGTACTGAAGGCAGCTGTACCAGTAGGCATTTCCACTGGGGCTCCGTACTGCGTTAAAAAAGACAGACATCTGTGTCAGTGTCACAGACAAGGGCTTCTCAAACACAGCTAATGAGGACAGGAGACGTTTGTTTCCAATGTCTCAATAAGTGACTTATAGAGTCCTATTTTAACGATCTAAGCGCACGCCGTGAAGCGCCTGGCGCAGGTGCGTTTAGGGCGTGTCCAAATCCACTTTTGCTAGTTTGACGGCGGAAAAAAAGAGTCCGTGCACCGGGCGCATGGTTCAAAAGGGTTGTACTTAGTGTCTTCATTAATTCATAGGTGTGTTTTTCGGCGTAACATGCAATAAACCAATCAGAGTGTCATCTTCCATTCCCTTTAAAAGCCAGGCTCGTTTGTACCTTGGCACATTGCTTTTATGATGGCGGATTTGCACCGTAATATTTTTATTTGTAATCTTTTGCATGTTTGTGTGCTGCTGCGCTTCACTGTGTGTGTGTAACAAGCATAGCGTGCGCACGTTGTGCACAAACCTAGGCGCATTTTACTAATTAGCTGTTAAAATAACGGGAAATTGACAACTGCGTTGGTCTTAAAGTAGCAAAGACACTTGCGTCGGGCTTTGCGCTGCGCCGGGTGCTAGATAGGGCCCATAGACTCATTTAGTGTCAATTTATCTCTGGTACTACACAATTTGTGGAACTGCAGCACGTTCACAACGTCAGTTTCATTTAAAATTAATTCAGGTTCTTGCACATCATACAAGTCTTCGTGACAGCTTGTCTGGGAACCATGGATGTCTTTAGGAATGTTTGTGCCAATCCAATACAGTAGATGTTGAGATATTTCACTGGATAAGTGAATACTTTGATATGCCGGTGGCACTAGAAGAAAAGTCACAGGATCACCAATGTCATTAGGATTAAACTTGTTGGAATCATAAATATCTGTACCAAATTGTATGGTAATCCATTTTTTTTTTAAAAGGATCATGGTCAAGGTTGAAAGAAACCAACACCGCCTATCGACAGGAGACGAGATGCAAACCAGAGTGTTTAAGTCAACCACTATTTTACACCAAACCACCCACACAGACCTTCTCCATAAAGGGATTTGTGTTGGTTTAACATCACCCTACTTCAGCCTTCTGAGAGAGTACAGTCATTATTCACATGATCACTAAAGTGGTTGTCTGGTACAGGTCGTCTCAGTTAGACATACATTTCAAGGAAATTGTAAATATTGTGCAGAATCTGAAGGTTTTTTTTTCATGCACTTTTAGTATTTTATAGTGTTAGATATTATTATATAGGTGTTTGAATTGTGCTAATTTTGTCTTGGCGGGGTTAAGATTTCTAGCCTGGTCCTACCAGACTCTCGTAAATTTCATTTGTACAGAGAGTCTGGCCACTCTCCATTGACAAGTGTTAACTTCCTTGAAGGCGGGTACTCTGTTGAAGTTTAAAACTATTGGATCTGCCCAGAGCCACTCTGGATCTGCCATAACCAATCGCTAACATTTGGTCGTGACGTATGTCATGCGCATGTGCAACAAGAGGGGAGACCGACAACAACTATTGGCTTATAATTAGCATTAGCATCGCTAGTGTTAGCCTTAGCCAACTCCTTCACCACTAACGGAGCGAGCTGGAAAATCAAACTTTTCCCGAACCCCGTGGGGAGGAGGGCCACAACATCATGGCCACCAACACAACTCAGCAAAGATTGTTCTTGCTCGGGCTTTAACTTCTGTATATTCGGCAGCGTTGCCACAACAGACCGAATGGCTTCGCTCACATCTTTCTAGTGCACGTCCTCAACGTCATCGTTCTCAGCCACTCCCTCTGTTCGCTGATTGGACCTACAAATATTTGACCGGAGTAAACCTAAGAATATACCGCAAACCCAGATGGAGTACTGAAGGGAAATGAAAATTGAGCGGAAGTAAGTAGGAGGGCGGAGCCAGGCTATAAGATTTCCACACCTTGGTGGTCAATAAAGTTCTATTCTATTCCTTAGGTAGGTCTTTGTCACATATGTCTGTTATATAATGGCAAATTTGAAGGTTAGCTTTCTACCAGCCTCACTGTGGGGATCCTATATCCATTAGACATTAGTTCAGTGAAGAGCCTGCTCTGCAGACACAGAACTCTCAACTCAGGAGAAATCCTGCCCTGAGAGCAGTGACGGCAGCTTTAGCAGTCAGAGAATCATGCTTAACGAGAGGACGACCTCAACTTCAAGCTGTTTACCCTCGCCATCAGGGGAACCCTCAAAGGAGGGCAGTGCAACGACAGACCACACTGTGCAAGAGGAAGAGGGCTCATGAGTTCAATGCCTGAAGGGCCTGCCATTCAAAATAAATGAAAAGTACACTGAGATAGGCCACCTGTGGAGTGGAAAGTTTGCCCGGAAAACACAGAGAGCAGTATTCTGTTTGAACATATCAAACTGATCAAACAGTTTGCTGAGAAATGGAGGGAGGACGCCAGGGAGAGAAAATGCTCGTTGACGTTGGCGGTGGTGTTGCGGCAGAAAGAAAGAGGCTTTGCTTCGTTGATCTAACATCTAAGTGGATTTTTTTGAATTTGCATAAAGAAATGAAACCTTTCAGTGTAAATCATTATGTGACATGTAAAAAAAGGTGGCTTATAGAATCCGCACTCATGGATTGCAAAAAAAAAAAAAAAGAAGCTGGATATACCTTGCCAGCTTTCACAGGTTCTCACTTTACATCATTCTCAACATCTATGGAAAAGGAAATTTCCCAGAAGCTATACAATGTTAAAGCATTCATGTTGAATGTACAGTAGGATGTCACCTGTTATTTACTATATGTAGTTCATTTGCACTGTATGTCACATCATGCTATCCTTGGAATTTGTGTCACTATGCTTACAAATGAAAATATTCTGATTCTGAGCTGTGAGCTGGAGCTCAAAACATATTGCTGCGTGGCAGAAACTCAATCTGACCTGGCCAAAATAGTAATCATAGTAATCGTGATACCTACGACCAAAGAGGATGAGAAGGACAGAAGACAGAAAGAAAAGTCTGATGACCTCTACAAAGCAGTATCAGCTTTGTAGTTTATACAGTGGAAAAAAGGAAATAATTCTAGAGGCAATATACCCTGGGTTATCTAAACCACTACTTACGGTAGTGCCCTCCACAGTGGGAGAAGATGGGGAGCAGCTGGAGTTCAAACAAAACATATTATTCAGAATATAAAACTTCAGATCGGGGTACAAGAAAAATTGACTTCATTGTAAAAACATTGCATTGTGTTTCGTTTGACAGAATAAAACTAAGATGTAGAGTTTTGACAGTTTCCAAGGCACACGTTTCACATTCACCTGAAACACAAACTCACATATACGCACATATATTTATATAAAAATAATACATTTGTTTACATTTAACCAGCCAAAACACTTTAGAGGATTAGTTTACCTGAGAAATGTTGCTAGACTATATGCAAAATGACTACTTATAACAGCTGACACCCTAGTCTATTTCCACGACGTTCCACTTCCGGGATTGCTCCGGTGCTGCAGGAAATTCCGCCGAATGCATGTCTTTTCGCTGAGGTCCATTACCATCTGTTTTCTTTGCATTGGAATTTTAAACTCTGGTGGATTTATGAGGACTATGGTTAACTGCTCCTCAGATCTCTGCAGGGTAAATCCAGACAGCTAGCTAGACTATCTGTCCAATCTGAGTTTTCTGCTGCACGACTAAAACAAGGCTATTTTGCAGCGGCTCCGTGCGGAGCTTAGCGCCGCCCATGACGATTGTGATTGGTTTAAAGAAATGCCAATAAACCAGAGCATGTTTTTCTCCCATCCCGGAATGCTATATGGAGTAGCCAGACCCTCCTCCACAGCGCTGTAGAGGAAGGTCTGGCAATGCGAGAGTACTGAGTCCCTAAATGTTTGATTTCGATGGCTGGCGGTGCAAAAAGATGACATGATAAATGGATCTGGCTGATACCGATCCATCAAAAATGCCTGGACCGGTCCAAATCCAGACCCTGCAGATTGTCTCGGGACAAACCCTCCCTCCCTTCACCCTATCAAACATTCCTCCACCACTTTGTAAACATGGGGAACTTGGTATATTTGCCACTGATATGTGGAAAAGGAGCCAAGAGATATGGCGTAAAAGGAGTAATGAATGGAAGATATGCAGCATGTATAAAAAAAACACACAAAACTTTTTTAAACTTGGTGATCTAATCCAATGTGTGGGTCAGTGGTCTGAGCCATCTGTGTGAGTGGAAGGGAACCCAAACAGCCGTAAGGGGTGTCTGGCCTATGACCATCTCGGCGTGTGTTTCTGTCTATCTCGGTGCTTTGTTTCTCCCTCCACACATCCCTGGCTTATCCACAGGGGGTATCCCGACACACGACGGAACAATGCCCTCAGGACTGATGGGCTCTCATGCAGACTGCTGGCTCTGCATTAAGCAAAGATGCAGCAGAGCTGCGCCCATCACGTCCAGTAGAAACAAACATAATTAAGACTGTCTCCAGCTGAACAATGGCTGCTTTATTCCTCCCCCCTCAAGAGAATAACAACTGCTTCTACAACAACCAACGTAGGTGTGATTGTAAATGTGTATGTATGTTTGTAGGTAACCACACAATGGAGGTAATTCATACAGTGTGTGATAACATTTGACTATTTATAATCACCAAAGGACAACTGCCAGGGACAGAAAGATAGGAAAAAGATAGGAACGATGCAACATCTTTCATAGCAAATCATGTTCTAAGTTATTGTTTTATAATTTATATTATAGCCATGCAGTTATTTGCATAACATTAATGGGAAATAATGGTTACAGATGGTTTTAATTACACTTTTAAACCTATTTCTATCTGTACACAGGGCAATCAGTTCTAGTTTGGTGCCACTAAATCTTGCCAGTAAAACAACAAAGAAAGTATATTATGTAACTGTGTTTGGGTATATTTGTTTCCCAACCGCAGTGATAAAAGTACATGCTGCAACCACAACATCAAAAATGTACCGATTGCAACAAATATTTTTTGATAGATTTGGACAAAGTCAGTCCAGAAAAAATGTGTCAGGAGCGTTTCTGGTATTCTTTTAATCGCCAGTGCTCATGAAAGGGAATAAAGTTCATGGAGAGGACGAAGAGTTATGACCAAAAAAGTAATAAAAAATACATATCCTGGCACTCAAGGTTGGTTGCAAAAAATAAAAGGGTGTAGGGTCTACACCCTGAGGAAGGCTCAAGCCGACATGCGTTGGTGTACTTTTAAATGTCTGGCCAAATGGATTAAAGGCCTTTTATTTTTTGTAACCAACCTTGAGTGCCTGCATATGGTTTTTATGACATGTTTGGTCATAACTCTTCCTCCCCTTATCCGTGAAAGTCAGGTTAGACTTTGTCTACGTATAACTGTACCATTGTGTCTACTCTACCCAGCTGCCTCTTCTTTAGTGTTTAATAAGAAAGACTGGGGTGCTGTCTCCTCACTGCCACTCACAGGGGGCCTGAGAATGAGTTCTTATCTGCTGTGTGTGGTCTCTGAGCACACACACACACAGCATAACAAGCAGAACCGCCTGAGAGATGGACGGCAGAGATACCATACAAGCGAGCAGGAATACATTAATAGTCAAGTGAGATGAGCCATGCAATATTAATCAGAGCATTATCAAACATAATCTCAGATTGACTCTCACATGCCGAGGAGGTGCTTAGAAATGTATACAGGCGCTAAACGAAACCTGAAGTGGGTCTCTGCTGGAGATAATTGAGTTTAATTGAAGGAAAATGAAGGGAGATTACTTTTGTTGGTATAAGTTTGTTGGTGTATCCAGTGAAGGGGAAGTATAGCGACATTTGGCTATTCCCTCAAGTGTTGGAGAGTCGTGTTGTAGTAGCGTATAAGGACAGTACCACATGTGAGGTGAGAGGGGGTTTACATATTCTATCCTCATATCCTCAATTTGTAGAAACAAGTCATTATTTATCATTGTGTGAAAAAAGCATTATGGGTATGCAAAAAAAAACGATTCACATTCGTATCACGATTCAAGCTCTACCAATTCAAAATCGATTCATATTTTTTTAATTATTTTTTTTATTTTTATTAAATTGTATGTCTACTGCAATCACATGGGAAAAGTAACTACATTTACATACTGTGAATCGTTTTTTTGAATCCAGAATTGTTTTTGAATCGAAAATCGATTTTGGATCGAATATCGATTTTGAATCGAATCTTGAGCCTAAAAATCGATATCGAATCGTGACATTTTCTGAATCGTGCACCCCTAAGAAGCATAGTATAGACAGAAGTAATGGTAGCAATGCTAAAAAAGTATGAGGAAGAGCCTGACCTCTCCTAGTTTACCAAAGCAGTGTTTTTTAAAGTGGGGTCCGAAGACCCCTAGGGTTCCTTGAGGGGGTTCCAGGGGGGTCCACAGCAAAAGGGGAATTATTTATTTTCAATAGAATTACATCCGTAAGTAACAAAGTAAGTAACACATGACAGAATATATATGACTATTTTGCTCATGTGTTTTACACATTCTGTGATAAAACATCTATAAGCACAAATTTTATCAGATGGGGGACCCTGGGACAACATCTTATTAAATGGGGGTCCGTGGTCTAATTTGTGTCAGTTTAGGGGTCCTTGAAGTGAAAATGTTTGGGAACCACTGTACTAAAGATATACACTGACAAGGCTGGTTTTTACACATTCACAGGCAGAAAACACAAGAGGTAAGAAGTGAAGACTAAACAAGAAGTACAGTATCTGATGCCAGCAGAGTCTCATTTTCCCCCCAAGTTGACGACATTTCTACTTCGGTGCCCTCAAGGCTGAGGTGGAGCCTGCCAGGCCACATTGGTTGGTATTTATGTGAGTGGGTGGGGGGGGCATGCACACACAGCATGCACCTCTACACCTGTGTGTGTGTGTGTGTGTGTGTGTGTGTGTGTGTGTGTGTGTGTGTGTGTGTGTGTGTGTGTGTGGGCATCTGCGGGAAGGTGGTGACCAGCAGTAACCAGCCCAGACAGACGGCTGAGGGAACGCAACGAGGCAGCTTTTCCTCATTACCGCCGCCTCTCGAGGTCAAGCAGAGTTTCTCAGTCTGAGTGAACATGGGGGGTTTTGAGTGTGAAAATTGAGTTTTTTTCATTTTTGCAGTAACAAGACTCTCCTGGGTTTGTTTACATCCTCTGCAAACACAAGCAGTAGAGACTTTGTAGCTTCTCTTAAACACACGCACCAAGAGATACACTTTTGATTGTTCTGGTTGCCTGCCAACCACCTCAATGATTTTCATTCCTACATAACAGTCTGGCACTCACAAATCTATAAATGTGTGCAGATGCGTCTGAGAGGCTCACTGTGTGACTGCAGGATCAGACCCTGAGCCTGCAATCTTCTAGATGTGCACGATAGTTGCAATTATAACCTGTGACACTTTTCAGTCTAAAGAGAGCGAGCTTCAAAGATTGTTGAACATTCAAAAATAAATGTAAAATGCCATAGTGAACAAAATCTAAGAAAAACAAACAAAAAAAAGATTATTTTACTGGATTAGGTAAGGGTGTGTGTTGATGAGGACTAATACGGATTAAATCAAAAATGTTTACAGCAAAAAGTCATCTCAGCCCCGCAGGACACAAACAAACCTAAAATGTTTTATGAATCATGGAGGAGAAACCCTGAAGACATACAGTCCAAAGCCACACAGCGCATAAAGCTGCCTGTTTTTAATATTAAAAACCAAAACAAAAGCTCGGATTCTGCTAGATAAAACACAGTTTGACAAAGTGCTTCGCTCTGAAACATCCTGCTCATATTTCACCTACTCAACTGGGTTGTTTGTATGCGCACAAGGTCACATCAATTATCACACTTAAAGGTGATGCGTCTGGAAGGAGTTTTTCACCCGAAAGTTAGCCAGTGATTGTTACTGTCGTGACGTCAAGCTGATTAGCTCAATTCATTTTGTATGAACCCACCCAAAAAAGAGCAGAGGACCTGATATTCAAACAAATGGGAACATGATGTGTTTAGTCACACGCGTAGTCTTTTAGGCGTGCTTCTGGGCATGCACAGAAGGGAAATACTGTTTTTCATTGCATATGGCTGAATGATTTAAGCTGCAACAACCTAAGGATGCAACAAGCCATGAATCTAAAATCACTGAGCGGCTGTCTGAAGACGAGAAAGAATATAAAAGAGAAATATCACACTGATTGTTGTTTATTAATATCAATTTCCAAAACTGCATTGTTTTCCAGGTTATTTTGGTGTTTGTGTGGGAAGTGTGTGTGATGATGACTTAAAATAACAACGCAGAATATGCAAATTCGAAGCCGACTCGAACAGCAAAAATAAAACTATGTAAGACTACTATAATAGTCTACAATTATTTTTACTTTACTTTATTTGTGTGCATATTGTATACACTTTTGGTCGGTGTAGGTGCTCAAAAGCTGCTCATAGAATGTCTGTTCATACCCAGAACACTTCACTCGATGATGAATTACAGCCAGGGAAATAGGAAGAAAAGACTAATGTCTGATATAAGACTTTAAATCATTCTGACCCAGGTCAGCTAAAGATGGACTTTGAAACCAGGAAAACTAAAGTATAACTTTGATACCAGGAAATACTGTACAGTAGTTCTTCCTGGCATGGATAGGCTAATGACAGCATCATCAGTTTAGGGGGTGAGTGAATAGAGCCATCTTATTTAATATGTTACATACTTACATATTACATTATATTATATACATATTTTGACTTTGGCTTTGAGTCATACATATATTTAGTCATTTCATTAGATTTCAATTCAATTTGCTTTAAACATTTCATCTTGAAAAACACATATTCAGCAGATACTGTAACCTCAAAAATCCAATTAGAAAAACGGTAAAGCTGGTTTGTGATTTGATTAAAAAACACTCACTTGCCAGAATATTAGGTACACTTTGCTAAAACTATTGCAGTCTAATACAACATTTCTGCAACACATCTAACTGTGATGAACGTTATTTGTACAGTTTCTGTTGCCACTGTTTTAGAGAGGGCTTGATTCATATTCACATATATTTCCGCACTCTATATTTCTCATAAAGTTCCTATCCTGTCTAGATGTTTGATAAATGGACATATTTCCCTTTACTAGTCCTACAGTAGCTACGGTTCGAATGATGGCCCGTTGGGAATATTTGTTTACTGATCTTTAAACCCCCTTGTCAGTATACCGCACGTATTGAACCGAAACACAGAAGTGAGCTGTATGACAAAGTAACAGATGATGAAAACAGTAGGTGTGCGCTGCGCTCTTTTTCATTTACTCTCCTCTGCAGACCCCTCTCCTCCTATCGCCTCTCACAGGACCCTAAAGAGTCATTTCTCCAGTCTGTCAGAAGGCTCTGCTTGAAAGGATCCAATACGAAACTGCCATTTATACAGTATATAAATTCCATATTCACGCCACCTCCAGACGTATCGTTTTCTTTTACTTCTCCATCACAGAAGCAGTGGAAGTAATTTAGTGAAGGAATATGGAGAGTGTCAGCCAGTGGGAGATAAAGATGCTGGTGCCTCTCTCTCTCCCCCACCCCCCCCGAGGGAGAAAAGGAAGGTATTGCATTTTTCCCAGACAGGCTCTGGTTGCCACCATGTAGAAGCTGCTGTTGGTTGCTAAGCCATATACTGTTAGAAGTATTAACCCTCCGAATATTGCACTTCATAAGCTGTCATGTCAGAGCTGCTGGGTGTTACAGACTATACTACCGTAACTGGCAAGGGATATGTGAGCAGCGGGATGTGACTAAAATACTGATGGAGAACAACTGCTTTAAAGCTTTAGTGCGTAACTTTTTCATATTAATGAACATCCGTTATATTCACGTAATTGCCAAATGAGTTGCTACAAAGCTACATAAGACTATCAGCTCCACACAACTCTCTCTGTATTTCTCAGTATGGCTATGTTGAGAATATTGTGTCGCCGATCTGGAATCTTCCCTTTATGACGTCATAAGGGGAAAGGTTACCTCCCCTTTCTCTGCTTTGCCCGCCAAGAGAATTTGGCGCACCCATGAGAAACATCATGGCTTGCAAACAAGCAAAGTGGCAGCTGGTCAAGGCCACACCCCCACCCTCCACCTTGCCCCCCCTCTCCTCCTCAATAACTACAGACACAGAAATGGCACATCCTAAGTAAAGCTCATTGTGGGACTGGCTCTAGTGGCTGTAATTCTGCACCAAGGCTGAATTTCGGGAAAGAGACTTCAGATACAGTATTAGGGGACCACTAAGGCCTATATAAAAGAGACTTCAGATACAGTATTAGGGAACCACTAAGGCCTATATAAAAGAGACTTCAGATACAATATTAGGGAACCACTAAGGCCTATATAAAAGCATCCAAAAAGCAGCATGTCATAGGACCTTTAAGGAAAAAAGTGGATTTTACAGGTGCAGCAACTGCATACAGAGGCAATGAAGAGATGCAAGAAGGCATGAAAAGACACAAATTCACTCTATTCACAAATTTTTAGCAAGAAATATGCGCATATCGCTAAGCTGTACAGCTTAACTTCATGAGCATACAAACACAAGGACAAAAAAAAGAGGAACTGGAGGAAAATAATGGAAAAACTGGAATCTGAGTCTGAGCTGTCACACATGGTCAGTGCATACAATGGTAGCTAGCTGATGTCTGTACTGTCAGCACATTGGTTGTCTGTGACACCAAAAACACAAATTCAAATGGTAAGTTAGGAGGTAGAAGCTTATTGAGGTGCTAGTCTCGATCTCTATTTACTGGATAATCGCGCCAGATGTTCCGTCAGATGTCCCTCGCCTCACAGAACTCTGTTTGTTTGGGGAAACAACAACCACCTTCGAGTTAGCAAGCTACGTGCTGACAATCACAATTTTTTAAGAGAAATTGGATTGTGCAACAAGACCTGCTTGGTTCTTTCGGGGAATGGTTGTAACCAAGTTCCTTCCTGAGACCATTTTGCAGACCCACTGTCTTTGCGAACAGAGCTTAGCCCCGCCCAAGACAATTGTATTGGTTTAAAGAAATCCTGAAACAACCCAGAGCATTTTTTTCCTCCTATCCAGGGGTGTATGTGTCGAGGGGCCAGACCTTACTCTGCAGCGCTGTGGAGATAGGTCTGGCAATGCGAGACTATTAAGGTACAGACTGGAGGTGAAGTATTTTTTTTAGCTATATTAATTTGGACTAATTTCACTGCGTAGTCCATGTTTATTCAGACTACACAAAGAGATAATGTAACACATGTACAGACGTCCGCCCAGACTTAGATTGATCTCTACTAAGAACACTTCTTTATGTTATTTTTCCTGCAGTGTCTCTCCATATTCTTCTCGCCATCTGTACATTCAAATAATAAGAAGCTCGAGTTGAAACATTTTTACCTCGCACTGATGGGCTTCACTTCAACTTGCGCCTTCTAGAGCAAATCCACATTGTTTCATGTCTACTCATGTTTTTCTATTGCCCCTTTTATTAAATCAAAGAGGACAACAGAATAGGATTTACAGGTCCTATTCTGTATTGATTTTCTGTCTAGACATTTAGAAATGGCAATTCCTTTCATCCCAAATCTAAATAAAAGCACACTACATATGTAGCCTCTTTTTTATGCAGTCTGAATGGTGCTGCCATCATGATATGGAGTATTGCAGGGGAGAGAGCCTTGCAGCTAATTGATCTGATATGAGGCGATGGGCCTGTGTGCGTCTCTGTTGTTCTAACCGCGAGATAATCATGATCCATTTCCCAGTTGGCCAACCAGGGCCACGATGGTGCATCCTAATATAATCCATCGAGCTGGGTTTTGTCTGGTTCGGATAAGTGCTGTAATTAATTATATTAGTGGGGGAAACTTCATTAGCTAGCTAGACCTCGGTTTCAGCACACCTCGGCCTGAGAAGCTCATGTATTCAGCTCACAAGAGTAACTGCATAAATATGCACATACGCTTAGGTAATTACTTTCATGTCATTGTTCATTCACATGTTTGTGTCCATGGGCCCCAGAGGAAAATAGGAATTATTGTTGCTTGTCAAATGCGCTGAGTTAGGTTTGAAGATGACAACCATTATGAAAGAACAAGTATTCTTACTTGGAAAAAGCACAAAATAAGACTCACTGTATTTTAACCCAGGACTTCAAGTGTATCAAAGGTACCAGAATAAATGTATTTCTGAAATTCTGGGTACTCCTGCATGAAGAAACAGACACAAAAAGTGAATTTCAATAAGTAAGAATATTCGTAAGACCCCCTACACACCCACAGTATATCCACACTGGTGTTTTCACTTGCATGATTAGACCTCTTCTGTGTCTGAAATCTCCTTCACTCTCTTGTTAGGCCACGTCCACACGTACCAAAACAATCTTTTTTTTCCCCGTCTTCCCTGGCATTGTTTCAAGAATGTTTGCGTCCCAACGGATCCATTTGTAAATGACTTAGAAATTCACCAAAAACGGAGAAGAAGAGGCGGAGCATGCGCATAAAGCTTTCGCGCTGTATACAAACAGACCGTAGAAGAAGAAACCAAACACAAGAAGAAGACGACGAAAATGTATAGTGCAAGGAAACCAGAACACAAGCAAGTAGTCCGCCGTTGTTGTTGTTATGAGACGTCGTCGCGGGGTATGAGGTCGAAGGCTAGAGGTCGAGGGGTGTGGTGATGACATCATTGATACGCAAGTATGCGGCTCCGCGTCCAAACGAAGACACGAGGGCGGCGTTTTCGAAGGTGCGTCTTCAGGCAGTGCATTTGCAGGATTCGTTTGGACGATCGGCCAAAACGATGCACAACAGCCGTGTTTCCTTTAGGATTTTTTTTAGCAGTGGGGGGGTGGGGGTCTGTCTGAACAACAACAACAACCCCACCCGCGCCCTGCCACCAAATGTTTTATGTATGAAACGGAACTGTCACTTCGTTGCAACACAAACAAATATATTTAATCACCTCTATTCACACACAATGAGGCATATTTTCAGTTGTGATTGAACTGTATTTTTTGAGGAACTTTAGGGCACTTAACATCTACAACAGGTCTACACTTAGAACGGACCCACCGCGGTGACGTTTTTAGTGGAGCTGTTCGTTTAATAGTGGACTCGGAAGAAAGCGAACGTTTTGACAATAAACTACATCAACACAACAGTATGTGGAGTTAAACTGGACGGGCCCAATAACCTCTGAATAGTTCTACTTGTTAAACTGCAATGTGAGCGGCAGCCAACGGGGGGTGCATTATGTCGGCAGGATTTAAAAGGCAACCGCAACTACATTTTTTGTACACCCCTATTTCTGATACCGTGGTGGCAGAAATTTTGCCATGGTGGGCCGCCACTACAAAATCAACATAGAGGAAACACCGAAAACATGTGCATTTACACCAAAAAGTGTTTCCGTGTGGATGGCCCCTTAGTTTGTTGCACCTATTAGGGCAGGACAACTTACAGTACCCTGTTGTCTGCCTCATTGGTCCATTAGTGTTGTGACCTCATGTAATTACAAGCATAGCTCCGCCCAACTAACCTGACTAATCAGCCAGAGTCATTGAAAACACCTGTGTGGGTGTGCAGGGCCTTTAGATCTTTTTCACTTGGACATTTTCACTTGGACATGGGGAAACACAGGTGAAACTAATTTTGTTAACGACGGCTCAGTTTCCCCAGCTATTTGTTGGCAAGTCAAGTAGTAGCAGTTATCACTGTCGATATCCCGCAGAATGAACGGCAGTGAAATGTTAGGATAGAACATGGAACTGTTTCCCATCTTTGTATCACAAAAAATTCTAACAATATGTTACTGGGTAATTTCATTTAAACTCCTGTCTACAGAGGAAGTGTGTTTTTTTTCTGCCCTTTACTCCTTATTCTGCAATCATGCAGCACCATGTTAAAGACAATAATAACATAATTACAAAGAATGCCTATTATGTAATGTACATATATTGTTACATATTTAAAATTCGTACTAATCTCTATGGATATTGCTGTTAATGTACCTAGTTACTCTTAGTCCACACAGATAATCTGCAGTGCAGTGCACAGAGAAAAGCGACACAGACACACACACACACACACACACACACACACACACACACACACACACACACACAAAGATCATAAACTTTAAATGTAAACACATGGCCTCGACCTGCAAGCAGAAGCAGCACGGTCAAGCAAACACTTAACAACTACTGCAACCTGATGAACTCAGAGGACACAGGGCTTTGTTCCACACACACTATATTAATGACACAAGTACACAAGACAGATCAACAGCTGGACTTGCAGAATCAATAAAATATTCAGCCGGCAGCTCAGCGCTCGGCGCTCAGCTGAACAGCAGAGCTGTCCTAGTTGTTTATTCAGAAGAGCGGCGGCTTGTTTGTCCATAATGAGCTTCCTCATTAAGGTGTAGGAGGACGGATGAGGAGAACGAGTGTATCAGGGGTAAAGGGGCAAGCAGTGTGTGTGTGTCTGTCTGATAGATGCTGCTGAGGATAGGAGGGTTTGGTGTGTGTGTGTGTGTGTGTGTGTGTGTGTGTGTGTGTGTGTGTGTGTGTGTGTGTGTGTGTGTGTGTGTGTGCTTGCGTGTGTGCTTGTGTGCATGTCTGTGGAGTACCAGCAGCATTTGGACTCTGCTCTGTCTCTGTAAATGGTCCAATGTTCGCCTGTTTGTTGCTTACTCTTCTCATGATGGATGGATACACACAAACTAAATGTTATACATACATGTTTATTAGATGAGAGCTGCAACTAACATTTTGTTTTTAAATTCATGTCTTTTTTTTTCCAGATTAATTTGTAAAATGTCAGAGGACAGTGAAAATGCCTCTCACGATTTCCCAGAAAAACCCAAAAGTCAAAAACCATAATCAGCACCGAATTCTGAAATTCATCTAAGTGATTCTTCATTTCAGCACTAGTTTTGTTCAGTTTCTAGTCTCAAATTTGCTCTTCATCAGACTGTCTTTATATTCATCAAATCAGTGCAACGTTTATCATGCAATCTTTGCATCCATCTTCCTTCTTCATCACGTCAATTAAAGACTTATCACCGAATATCACCCTTTACATCTAATTGCACTGATTGGTGTCATGTCATTTTTCTGACTGTTTCTCACTCTCTTTGTTTACATGTATCTCTCTCTCTTTGTTTCACTGCCTCTACTGTATAATTCCCCCCCCCCCCGTTTCCTACTCATTCTGACAGCCAGTCTTTTGGGGGCGTTGTAGGGAGTGAGAGAGAAGGCGGGTAGAATTGATTGTAAAGGGCTGGAAAGACAACGTAATAACTGGGACTATAGATAGAACTACCCAGGTCCCGCTGTGGGAGCGCTTGGATTCCTGTCCTGCTGGATTCCAGTGCAGACAAACACACACACACACACACACACACACACACACACACACACCTACTTAAACACACAAACATCCCTCTACATTCAAGGACAGGGCAGGGGCAGAGTACAGTGGGGAACGTGGTCAGGATTAACAGTGAAACCTGCTGAAGGATAAATCCACAAACCATGGCGGTTTTTTCTTCATCTTAAGCATCCCTGAGCTAATATATAATGCAGGTTTACCTCAGCTTGGGGGCCAACAAAAACCCACCGCCACACTTCAAGGGCAAACTCGGACTGTCAAAAACTATAGAGCAGTATTGGCATGAGAAAGTCGGACGCAGGCCATACGCAGGTATAAACAAGGTCAGATGTCAAACCACTGGGGGGGGCGGGCATCATCTCCAATCTCATGCAAGTAGGCTAGCGAGGTCTATAAGGGATTCCAGGGCTATCTATAGTGAGTGTGTAATGATAACCCACAATGCAATAAAGCTCTCTGTTCCAGGAGGTCTTACAGAATAGATTTCATCAGGGAAATTAGTCATTCTAACAAACCTCTATCTACTTCTGCTCTCTGAGGACTCTCTCTTTTTTTGCTGCAGCCACTCCCTCCTCCTCTCTGTCACTTTAAAATGCCCAAAATTAAATATTGTTTTGTTATGTTCTCCGTTAAAGCAAAGAAAAACTGTCAAAAAAAAACATTTTATTCAGTACATCTTCTCCATAAGGCTTTAGATAAAGCCGGTCCCTTAGGACATGCTGTCGAACACCAAGCTCCTGTTCTCCTCTGGCTGGCCCTTTAGAGAATTCCCTTACTGTATTCTCAAACTTTAAAAGGGTTTACTTCTTCAGAATCAGAATCAGAAAAAGGTTCATTGCCACAATAAATACACTTATGTGGAATTTGCCTTGGTGAATGGAGCAAACATAAACAAACATACTGTATATACAGAATATATATATATATATATATACATATATATATATATATATATATATATATATATATATACAGAATATATATATATATATATATATATATATATATATATATACACACACACACACAAAATAACTGTTGCATTAGAAAATAAAAAAGAGGCTGAATGGTTGAGTGCAGAATGTGCAAAGTATATGTATTATGTGCAATGAGCAGATGTTTTTTTTTTTTTTAACCTTTATTTTACCATTTTAGATGTATAGTCCAGTATAGTGCTGATGCATGTTTATTCACCATAGGAAGGGGATCTATGTATGAAGCAGACTACTGGGCTGAGTGTAGCAAGAATTATCCTGCAACTGACGCCACACTTTGCCCTGCCAACAAGTGCAGCGAGCAAGAGTCAGTTAAAAAACACAGAACACGGGCGATCTGATTAATGAAGCCATGTTAATCAGCCGCGAGCATCCGAGAGTGACGAGTGAGAGTGTTGACTGACACCATGTATCTATTTTAGACACTCGCGTCAGCATGTTTAGCCCTCTCGGTTGACATTGAGGCTCATCCAAGAGCTCTGTGATACGGACGTATGCATGCGTTATGAACAAACCCCTGCACTGCACAGACAGCACAGAACATATTCTCAAAAGAAATCAGACCCAACAGATCTGCTCTTTGAAAACATAAAAATATATTTGTTTTTCGAAGGATTTCACTGGATTTTTCAAACATATTCTCAACCAATTGTTCTCATGCTGTCAAAATGAAATGCATCAGCAGCCTCACCTGAATTCACATAATTTACCTCAAAATAACCCCACATGGAGCTCATTGTCTCCAAAAATATTTTCAACGATTTGTGTAAACAGCAAAGCTGTTGTCAGGAGGAGGGGAGCTGTTTTTGTATGTTAAACTGAAGCATCATGGGACAAATGAAAGCATGAGAAGGAAGAAATGTTCACTCACGCTCATAAGTTGTTGCATATTGCTTTAGTGTCCAAATGATTATGATTGGAGTGTTTGATGGAAGGCACGTGAGGACGCTGTGTATTTCAGTGCAAAGGTTGGAGATGGCAGTCAACATTTCTGGACTCCAGAGTCCAGAAAGCTTTAGCATGTGCGGTGAATCCCGGGTAATCCCAGGGGGAAGCAGCACAGGGGACACTGGGACTTTGGGTGCCACTTTGACAGGTCACAGCGGGTCACAGGCCGGGATGTCAGTTGGTGTCAACCCTACAGTCACATTAGCTACAAAAAACAGCGACACACACTCGCTTGATGGGCGTTCCTGGGCGTGCCTAGCCTACTCCTGGTTGCTTGGCAAAAGTAAACAGAAATTCTCTGGTGCTACCTTCAAGCACGTCCCCTCTGTTTACTTTGTGGATAGACCCATAGATATACGTATGAATGACCAAATCTAAGGTTAGATTGTACAGGACCAGGAACATGGACACCACTAAAATAATGTTTTCCTCCATTTTCTCACAGCTTTGCGGAACTAAAGTTTGATCGATTTGTTTCTGTGAACGTTGGACATGGTGACGCTTCTGTATCGATAGTAGCATGCTATTGCCTAGTATCTGCAAGAGGTCACAAGTCACTTCAGAGGTATTGTCAAGTCACATGAACGATGTTTTTGGATTTGAAAGTATTTGTTTCTTGTTAGGGGTAACAAAATATATGAGATAAAATGCCAGACATATCAGATATATACAGAAATACAATGTCCTGAAGCGTTTCCGCCATCTTAAATGATTGTCTTCGACTCAAGCAACCAACATACATACGTCACACTACCCTCACACTGCCTTCACTCCGATTGGCAGTCGCTTTGTTGCATCGCTCAGCATTTGCATGAAATAGACTTCTTGTCTATTTTGGCCCCGCCTTGCTCGTGGCAGCAGCAAGCTCGTCGCTTGTCGCTGGCTTTATGGCCACTCCCATTGAAAATGAATGGCAGCCTGCCGCTTTTTTGCTGTCTCTTGTAGCTAATGTGACTGAGGAGTTACTTGGAAAACTCGTTAGATTTAGATGACACGTACAGTCCAATATATAGAATATGTGTCAGCCTATACTAGAATAAAAGTTTGATATATATATAAAAATAACTCAACACAGTTCTTTTTAAAGATCAAACAAGAAACAAAAAGGAAACGGCTGCACAGGACCACCAATTGAAAATCTATGTGTGAAAGCATGAGTGGGTTTCTTTCCCTGTTCTTTGCTTCCTGTCAGCCCCAATCTTGATGTTATTTTGGACTACAGATTTGCCCACATACTACAGGGCTTAATTAGCTTCTCTGAAAGGAGGTCATTAAGAACACACAGACATAATGAGGCCAGTCGTTGCTGTCTTGGCATCCGAACCCTTGCTCAGACACGCAGGAAAGATGATGTCTTAAACTTCAACAGAGAGTCCCTACAGTTTAGTTCGGACAAAAGAGGAAGAAAGATCAAAGAGAAGGAAAAAAAAAAAAAAAAAAAAAGGGAAGAAATAATCACAGCGGGTGTTGATTGATTTGGTTTTCAATAGCATGTTGCACATCGCCACCCTGCACCGAGTTACATCAAGTAGGCAGCAGGGTGATGATGGCATCGTTCTGCTGCACACTGGCGCGTTGCCACCGATGCACAGTCCAACCCTCAGGGTACAACAGTGCATGGAAAGCACTTTCTGGACGGCCAGAAAATTGCTGTCCAGTGTGTGAAAAAGTCTTCTGGCGCCCCTTTCACTTCTCTTCCTCTTTCCTGTTGCTTCTTTATACAGTTTCATTTTCCTCTTCTACATGAAACCCAAAGAAAGTTTAAAATAAAAGTCTCTTTTCGGATTTCATTGAGATAAATACTGAAAATGCCCCCCCCCCCCCAATAAATGCAATGCTTGCTTTGTCGTTTTGCAGTATGAATCAGTGTCAAGTGTGTATTAGGGCTGCACAATATGAGGAAAATATGCAGAAACATTGTAGAATATTGCGATAACGATATTACTTGCGATAAATAAAGAGCTATTAAAGTGTACTCAGTTCTGCATTTCTGTATTCCTTTAAATACAACACACTGCTTGTTGAATTTGAAACAAACGAAAGGAAATCATTTCCAACACTCGTATGTTGAACAAATTGAACATTAAATTGAATATAAAAGGCACCACTATAAAAAAAGCATGACAGTTAGATCATAAGGACATTTTCTTTTGCAAAAATAAACAAAAACTAAAAATAAATCTCGGAGTGTCTTTTGCGTTCTGTCGCAGCCTTTCGAGATGTGTATATTGCGCCAGTTGATTTTGCGATGACGATAAAAAAAACATATATTGTGCAGCCCTAGTATGTATACAAATATCGCTAACACTTTACTTGAAGGTATCTGCATAAGAGTGACATGACACTGTCATGAACACATGACACATGAACCCTAACCCTAACCCTAACTTGTCATGACAAAAACCGAATGACACTTACTAAAAGAAGCATTATGTCATAAACGTTTATGACTTGTTCATAATGTTTATGACACGTTCATGACAGTGTCATGTCACTCTTATGTAGCTACCTTCAAGTAAAGTGTAACCCAAATATCTAATGCTAATAATAATTCCGTAATAGTGTGAGCATTGCAATAGTTTCCCTTCCAGTCTGCTGAGCCCCAGCTGTCTCATCGTGACTCATCCTGTCCGTCTGATGCGTCTCTGATGCGATGCTGCATTAGCCTCCCTGTTGTATTTGCTTGATGTCATGTCCTGTGTCCTCTATGCTGCATTAACATCTGACTCTGGAGCGGCCCATTAGGTCTTACTGTCTCTCACATTATATGTAATGTGAATCTAGCAGTGCACATCAGTTTCGATCTGCATCATAGGCGGCCTGTTTTACACCTGTGATTCCCTGACAACCCCCCATTAAAACATCATACACAGTGTGGAATAATGATCATCGCATCTCTCTCGTCAGATCTGGGTCAAGAACACGGAGTGCTCTATTTGCATTACTGTTTAAGAGATTTTGCCAGAGATTTTGTCACAGTTACCTACATACAAGTCGGTGAAAAGAAACATTTTCTTTTGCAACCTTAATTTGGAATTTTTGGCAATCATTCCTACTGGTTAGCATCACTTATAGCAACTGGTGATATTACCAGTACAACACCGCAAGACGCACTAATAAAGATCACTAATCAATAGTAGTAGCACTAATAGCAGTAGTGCCAAAAACTGCGGTTCACCATCAATTTTGGCTCTTCAGAAACCTATGGGTGACGTCACGCAGACTAGGTCTTTATTTGATACAGTCTATGATGTTGTAACTGAACACCAGAACGCGGAAATCCAAATTCAATTCAAAATTCACGCAGCACAAAGTAGAAACATTTGAGATAAAACATTCAAGAAAGAAAAAAGAAAGAGCGATAATCCAAGATTAGCATTCACTCACAGCTGTTAACACCCTCATGGAATTTTGTCACCTAGGACTTTATCCTAATCACAGCGATTGGATGAAAGGATAAATGAAAGCGGGAAGAAAAATCTATTTTTTCAAAGGCACTTGTAAAATGTGATCTATTCTGCCACGGTAATCTCTTAATTGTAAAACTTCTACTGTGTGATATTAATGATGGCCCAGAGACATGAGTACTGATCCACACGGGCACGAGTTGTAATAGCGGCGGGTAATGAAGCTGAAAGGTGTCTGCATCAAACACGGCTCCAACTCATTTCTCTGCGGCTTCCCTTTTTGTCCTGCACTTTTAGATTATATTAGCATCCATTAATGACCCAAGCCATACTGCAGCAGCCAGGGCCTCTTTTGTTCCCGCTGTGTGATGACATTCATGCTGTCACCTTCGCTTTGATTAAAGATCAAATCAAAAAAAAAAAAAAAAAAAAAAGCGCCTCTTCAATAAATTCACACTGGGTGAAAATATTGTCTTCCCCTGAGAGAGAAGACGGATTCAGACAAATGAGAGCTGCTAAATGCGACCGAGACGGCGGACTGAAAGTGTCTCCGAGCTTCAAGGGTCTTTGGTGGAGCTGCTCGGCTGAAAAGGTAACCCCAGAGGGCTGTCTGACTGACTTATGGAGATTGATCTTCTACAGACTTGATACTTGAGCAGGTGAGGCTTGGACTTGGATCGGGACTGGGGAATCACCCCTTCATCACTGATCTATAATGGATCAAACCCCCGAAGAAGAAGAAAAGAGTAAGAGGCAGGGTAGAAAAACGCAAAAATGAGCCAGACATAGAAGGTGAAAGGGAGAAAGAACAAGACATAGAAAACAGAAAAGGGAGCATGACGATTGAAAGAGATTATTAAATATTGTCATTTTCAGATTTAAAAGGACCATATAGGGGTTTTGTTTCCCGCAATAAACTACAAATTGCAAATTCAGCCCTCAAGGCATACTATAAATTCTTAGATTGATAACCTAGCGTCTAGGCTCCATTGGTTGCCACTTGTTTTAATACCCTATAAAATCAACATGCAGACTGGTAAAGCTGCTGCAAGTAATGGGCATATTGAAAACTCTCATCTATTACCGTATTAGCCCAAATATAACACTTTTCTTTCCCACAAAAATTGTAGTTTGAAAAAGGGAGAGGGCGGGTGGGCGGTGGGGGGTCGTGGGTGGGGGGTGGGGGGGTAAATATTATATTTGAGGTCTAGACGGATAGCAGAGCAAATATTCTTTTTCAATGGAGAGAGTACCAGTGTCCGGCAAGACCTGCTCCAACATAACGGCTGAGTTCCAGATCGCATACTTTTTCTTTTCAGTTTTAATACCTACTGCAGCTGCCCTTACAAAGTACATACTCTTGCATGCAATATACATTAAATTGGGACATACTACTTCTGCATAACATTGCGCTTTGACCTTTGACCCTCTTGCTCCTATATGTTGCGGAAAGGATTATGGGTAAGAATAGTCAAAAAAACATGCTGGCTTGCATATCGCAAAAAAACGCAGTAGGACATCCTGGTATTTTTGGCATATGTATACGACATACTATGTATTGGGACATACTATGTATTGGGACATACTATGTATTGGGACATACTACATCTTTTTATGGCATACTAAATAGTATGGTAGTATGGGTATTGGAATGCAGGGCTGATGTATTTTTTCTAGCTCTAATGTTGCTAGCAATGTTTTTTTAGTAAGCCCTAATAATGTTTAGTTAGGCAAATGTAACCTACAATTACAATTATTTGACTAATCTTAAGCATGCATGGAATTCAGACCTAGAAGACAGTAAGAAGGCATTGTGACAGACTTTGTAAAAAAATAAAAATAAAAAGATAATGCTAAATGCTATTGTTTCTTGAATTGAAAGAGCCTGCCAAATAAAATCATGTATGCTGGAGTGTCCTTGACGAGGGAGAGAGTTTCAAAACAGTCCCTGCTTCAGCCACAATAATGTATTTTGTAGGGCTGTCCTCGACTAAAGAAATTCTTAGTCGACTAACACTTATATGATTTTGTCGATTAATCGATTAGTTGATGTAATCGACAGCTGTGCTCTTTGAGAGGTGGTTAAGACTAGAAAAGCACAATATAAATGTAGTTAATGAACCATCTGTAAAACTGAGTTTCTCCACAATTAATCCTGCAAAAGCACCACTTTAAATCTTGTGTTTACCAGAAATGTGCTCATAAGTTTCTTGGAAATGAGTAATTAAGCATGAATAAGCATAATAAATGCGTCATCAACTAAAGAAATCTTAGTCGACTAAGACCAAAACGACCGATTAGTCGACTAATCGACTAAGAGGTGGCAGCCCTAGTATTTTGGATTAAAATATAGACACTTCCCCAACTTCCTGAATGTAGATGACATGATATTAACCTCAGGTGTGTGATGAAAGCAGCAAAGTCATTAAAACGCCACCAATCATTCAGCGACAAGTAGGTGACTCACTGCACTGTTGCTACTGTCTGGTAGAGCGGCTATAATATCACTGAATGTGCATGTTCAGGTGCGTATTGAACAAAGATGACACACATCCTAAATGAGGATGACATGGTAGGTTTTGATGCGTTTCTTCCACCGCACATTGCATTGATTACCATTCATCTCTGTGTGAGTGACTTAAGACAGCAGACAGCTTGCACTGCATCTTACACACCTTCAGTGATCAATGCGGCCATAAGCTGACGGATGGGAGAAAAAAAAAAACAGGGATGGAGAAGGCTTGCTGAGAGGATGAGAGAGATGATGATAAGCCTGCTGCAACAATATGAGGAAAACAGGCAGAGACAGACAGGTGAGAGATGAACTAGATTGTAAAATAAAAAAAAGTTCAGCAACATTAAAAACTGTAGAAGCTTTTAACCAGGCCTGCAGGGACGCAGCAGGCTAGCCACTTCATTAGCGCCTGTCCTGAAGCACTAATGACTGGGAAGACGATATCTAGCACACCTTCACACCAGGCCAGATGTGCTGCTGAACGAGCTGCATAATAGCTACTGAAGAGAGGGGGGATGTTTTCTGATCTTGCCCAACAAAACTAAACATGCAAGAACGGAATCCCCCTTTCAATACCATGGATATAGCAGCACTCTGCCAGGCATGCCAAAACACTTAAATATTCAATGGAAAATAATCTCAAAATTAAATAGCACAACGAGGTGTCAACATAAAACACAGCGCTTTCAAGCTGGGGAACGGCGTTCACTTCGCGGCGAAAACAAAATACTTTCACCCAGGAAATGCTCGTTGATTCCTCAGGAATGTTTTTATCAAAATCACGATCCTTTTCCTAAACTTAACGGTCATTGCCGCATACAATCGCCTGTTCTGGCTAAACTCCACTACCATCACAGTCACTTATTGGCGGCTAAACAACTGTCGCTGGTGGCCGGAGTCCCGGAGCTCTGTAGCGGCTAAATACAACCAGCAACTGCTGCTCGGATTTTATCGTTCTATGGCACTATTACAGTTCAAGTTACAGCGCTTTAAAAAAACCTTCTATTTTAGGTATATAGTGGTCTATTGGTGAAGTAGCACTGATTACTTTGAGATGGGGGAGATACATTATTATAATTATTAATTTTTCAGCAGAGGCAGGGATATGTAGACCAGAAAGGTGGAAATTCCACGGTGTTTGGCGTTTTAAGCCCCCAACGACGTCTTCCAGGCAGCACTAGGATAAGGCAATGGTTAGGGTTAGGGTTAAGGTTAGGGTTAGGTGCCTTGAAGTCGACGGTCGCAGCGCTGCCTTGAAGTTGACGTTGGGGGCTTAAAACACTATTGAGCAAATCCCACGCATCCCCCCCTGAACGTTCCCAGAAAAGTGGAGGCTGATCAGCAGATCAATGCCCATGGTTTTGGAAGAGGATGTCCAACAATCACTGTCATATGAGTGTAATGTTTGAGTGTTGACTTATTTTGCCACGTGGTGTAGTAGAGTTGCAACTACCTACAGTATTATATTTATTATCAATTGATCTGTTGACTATTTACCAATGGAGTGATTCATCTTTAAGTCTTTAAATTGTCTGAAAATAGTGGGAAATCACCAGTCCACGTTGAATAAAAAGCAGATGTTTACATGTTTAATGAATAGTGGCAAACATTAAATGTTGCGGGGGGGGGGGAGGCACAACTTTCTTATTTGTCTGAACTCTGCTCTTGTGTGTCTATGTTGTTGTCTGAGCTGATTAATCCCCCCCATTCTCTCTGTGTAACTGCACTCTTCAGACTCTCTCCTTTTCATCTTTGTTTCATCTCACTTTCCAGTCTCTCAGCGAACATTCATCAAACATAGACGGCCCGTTTTATGCTCCATCATTAGTTTGACTTTACTTCCCTCCATCTTGGTTTTCCGCTCGCTTCCTCTCTCTCTCTCTCTCTCTCTCTCTCTCATCTCTCGTCGTCTAACCAAAACAGCATCTGACACTTGATTTGACTTGATTTAGGTGAACACGACGGGGCCAGAGGCTGACAGCTCAGAGAGCGGGAGTCGCAGTTTTCGACTTCGCTGTAAATCCATTATTGGTACATTCAATTAACGCGGCGTAGAGAGAGCACCGTCGCGCAATCACATCGCTCGGTAATTAATGGAGTCATTATTTTAGAAGATAGTTCTCTCAGCAGCAGCAGCAGATTGGTGGCTTGTACTCATTTTCAGTCGCCATGGTGAATAACATCTGAGGAACATGATCGTTTGACTTTGCATTTGACTGGTGTCTTAATTAATGAGCCTAAACTGACAGCGTCCTAAAGGTATACTCATTATTTTTGCATAAATGCATTCCTCAGACAGACAGTTTAAATGAAGCATTGAGACATTTTCTTTTTTAAACCACCGTTGTGCATGACTAAATTGCTGAAAAATGTGCCCACGGGCTATTTGTTTTTGGGAGAGCCAGGCAGGTAGGGGTGTGTGTGTGTGTCTCTGCCTGAGGCATGTAAGAGTAGACTAGGCCATGTGTCCAGCCAGAGGAGGGATTATTGTTGCTTTTTCTGACATGGTATCATATCTCATGTCATGAAAAACTGAGAAACTGAGTCCCCAGAACAAATTGGTCTCACTTAAAGTTCCCTGTTCTCTGCGTCGACCCGGTGTACAGCATCGAAAGAGACTCTCCTCTCCATCAGGATAAGGTTCATAGCACAAATCAAATTGTGCATGTTCTTACTGGCTGTGTGTGATTGGACAAATAGTTCCAAGTCACTGAATCCTAAGGATTAGTCATGTGTGCCTGCTTGTGGTGCTGTGTGTTGGGTGAAATCTTAGAGGGTAAAGGACACAAGGGAAATAGGAAAGAAATTTGGAGTTTGGAGCACAGTGGCTGACTAAATCTTCCTGATTATCAGGACAACATCTACGTAAACACAAAATCAAACTGCAGTTTGCAACTGAAGTTTGGCCTACTCCTCTCCTTGTTACACACAACTATCCCATCAAACATCTTGTGTTTTCCTTATAAATGTATCATCTATTTCCATTGGTACAGAAACCAGAGTGTACAGAATGTTCAGCCTTATATGACTCACAGTAGGCAGTAACAATTTATGGGTTGCTTTCAGAAAATATAATAAAATGTCTCCACTGTGCTGTAAAATGTTGATTCGTTTGTCTTTTCAGATGCCATAAAACAGCTGCGACATTGCTCTGTTCACACATAATAATAATGATACATTTTATTTATAATGCACTTTACATTTAAAACAAATCTCAAAGTGCTAACTTAATACTTAACACAAGCAATACTCCGCCTTGATGGTTTGTCTTACGTGAAGATATATCGTCTGTATTTGTCTTCCCCAGCTATACTGTCGTGATGCTCTGCTAATCTTCAAAGCAATGGCTTCATGTTATAGTAAGCTTAAACCCTGAATGCGATCAACGTAATCCCCAAAAAACATGCCATTGACAACGGCCTTTAGTGTTACTGCGTGACACTGTTATGGCTCGCAGTTTAGTCTTTAGGTTTGCTTTTGTCAAATACACAAACACACAATGTCATTACACATTTATCGAAACATTCACTGACACACACACACACACACACACACACACACACGAACAATGGCCCATTAGCGTCATCGCATGCACACAAAACATCCTCTCCTTTTAAACAAGCGTGCAACAAAGCAAATAACCCCAGCAAATCAATTAAAGTGTGCTGTGTGTGTGTGTGTGTAACTGCGTGTGTTTGAGCATTTCTGGTGCATGTTTGTCTTATTGCTGTATTACTCTAATAGGTCACAGAGATTATTCTGCAATTACAGCTCATTTAGACGGCCATTTGTGTGTTAATCCTGAGTCAACACGAGACCAAGCAGGCAGCGGAGGATGAATCCAGTAGTTGACTAGTTTCACAGAGGTTGTAGACATAAATGCTGCGGGCGTTTTTTTACCTCACTAATACGCTGCAGGGGAGCTACTACACTGTATCGAAGCCGTTTTAAAGCACATTGTCACGCCGTTCACCAGGAATGCTTGTCGTTTCCAACAGCCTGTTAAAAAGAACCACCAGTTTAAAATAATACACCACAGAAAATCAGTTTTGAGCCTTGAAAGTTGGCTCTAAAAAGTTTGTATCTGGCGTGTATCGTGTTTAATATCCTGCTCTGCAGTGTACTCCACTCCTCCCCCGTCCATCTGTATGCACAGTATATTACAAGCACTCACATTTTCACCCAAATATATCTAAAAACACAGCCTATGTCTCTTATGTGCATGAGTATCTCTTAATATTTGTTATTTATGACCAATGTGGAGAAATGTGTGTGTGTGTGTGTGTGTGTGTGTGTGTGTGTGTGTGTATGCACGTCCTCCAACAGTGGAGGAGTGGATTATACCACAAGAGTGGTTCAAGAATGGTCTTTGGATTTTTTTTTTGCCGATGTGTGTTTGGGTCACGTGTACAATCCATTGTACGTGTACAACTGCTGCCCCTAGACTGTATATAAAGATGGATGACACATATCCACTTCCTCCCACTGTACAAAAGTCAAGCCAAAACATCCCGGGTATAGACGCTGCCACCTGGTCATTTTGGAGACAGAGTCTGCGCAGTAGTGATCTGGCGGTGGAGTCATGGTATCACAGTCCCGCCCATACACCCGCCCGACCAATCGCAAGTCAATCACAGCTGTTAATAATGACGTTTCACCCCGTTTTTTATAGCATCAAATAACTAATGAAAACCAAACTTATCAGAAAAAAAATGAACATCAACTACCAAAAATTACAGAAACCATCTTTGGGGGAAACGTATTTGACGTGTACTTAGATTTTTTTTGTTTGGCCCATGTCCTATCCTCTTACATGGAGGGGGCGGGGTTTATGATCTATACTGCAGCCAGTCACCAGGAGGCGATCGAGATGTTTAAGCTGAACTCATTCATTCTATGCATCAATCTCTGCTGTGAACAGTGTTGGGGAAGTTACTTTTAAAAAGTAGTGTTTGCTCGTTACTTGTTACTTCTTAAAAAAAGTAATGTTACTTTACTTAGTTACCCCCTATGGAAAGTAACTTTTTACTTTACTCATTACTTTTACGTTACTTTTAAAAGCAGGCGTCTCTGGCAGAGACTGAAGTTAATCATACAAAAACTATCTTTGACCATAAAGCCAATCTCTGGTTTATCAGTGAAGTGTCTGAACTCCACTGCAGACTGGATTCTCTACTCACAGAGTGACAGCTGATTCATTATGAACGAGTCCAGCGCGGGTTGAATGCACATCAGCAGGTCATCGGCGTTACACGGTGTTAGTGTATACTATGTAATGTCTGTATCGACTTGTACCGGTCGCGCAGCCACGGTGGTCCGTGCATTGTCGTAGACACATGCAGCATCTTTTCTGGAAATCCTTGCGTGTCAGTGCAACCAACACAAGTCCACAGCGGTCTGCTGCGTGTATGTATGAGGCCGTCTCCACCGCATCCATCTATGAGGTTGTCAGCTTTGTGTCTGCCTGGCTCAGAGCGCCGTCTGGCAAAAAAGCCACGAAGCTTAAAACGCTCTCAAAAGTTAGCTTTGGCTGCTTCTCGCTTGCCATGATTACTCTGCTACCAGCCTCTGTCACGTCCCGTGTGGAGCTTGTGAGCGCGCAGCTGAGAAGACAGTGTCGCTGTCAAATCTGTCCCTGGGAAAAGTAACGTTGTGCCAAATTGAAAAAGGAACTACGTTTCGTTACCAAATTTCCAGTAGTAGCGCGTTACACTACTTTTTACCCAAAAAAGTAGTTACGTTACTGTAACGCGTTACACCCAACACTGGCTGTGAATCCTAGCTATACGTAGCTGCCGTCCTCCCTGAAGGAGCAAGATACACACTTTTCGGAGCCATCTTTAAAGTCAATGGAGTGTTTGATACTCAAAGCAGAGGTTTTCATTCGAGAGATGTAACTTCTGAAAAAGAAGATTTATGTAAATAACAAGCTCTCCCGTTTTTTTAGCGGGAATACACCCCTTCTTCAGTGCAGATTAGAGGCTGGTTCCCATAGAAACAGAATGAGAGTAGAACGGACATTGAACTGTTTGCCGTGGTCATTTGACTAGTTCAAAAGAAAATGGCGCTCAGCCCTGAGCATTGAGCATTGAAATAGAAAGACATAGCCCGCTATGGTCACAGTTATTTGCAATGGCAATGGCACACATAAACATGGCCGCCGCTCTGACCATCCTGCTATGTTCATTTGAATAGGAATGTCCGTTCTACTCTCATTTTACAGTATTTCTATGCTGGCCCCACAGCAGATAACCATCAGGTTTATGTATTCCCCATGTGTGCCAAAGGAGGCTCATTTAGACTTACAGCAATTAGGTTAAAAACTGATGAGGCCCACCACGGCCCATTACGAGTGACCCCGCCTGCAATCATGGCACAGCTTCATTAGAAAGAGGACAGTCTGAGGAGGAATAAACTATGTTGGCTCCCGTGTGAGGGCAACCAGCTGTCAACAAACAGCTGTCACTGCGCGTGGCATGACCACGGCACATTAAAGCCTCTGGGAAAAGACGGGATGAGAGTTGACCATCACAGTGACGGGGGTGACAAGGGCGCGTCAGATCCTACAGCTCATACTGTGCCTGGCTTGTTTCCCTGGAGATAGCAGATGGTTGAACTCTGCACTTGATCCCTGAAAAGCACATTTCCCGAGAGGGGTCATAACCTGCTGTATACCTGGGGCTCTACCACAGTGTTCCCAGACATAACTAGGAAATTAACAGTATGTTCAAAGAAACGTGCATATCTGGAAGAGATAAAGCGTGACACACAAAGAAGGTAAATAGGATGATGCACTGTACGTGGGAGAAGTTTAACACCCGAGTGGCCAGAAGTTCCTACAGTAGAATCCCACAATCAACTTGCATTTTTTTTTTTTTTAATTACTGTGAACAACAGCAGTGTATTTAAGGGTTGGGGAAGCTAGAGTGGGCGAGTAAAGATCAATTTATAATAAACTTTTTTCCAACGCCTTAGTTTGTGGAGCATAAACATGCATTAAAGTTGTTTTTTGTTTAACAAATTATACTATGTGTCTCAATGCATCAGTCCTAAATAGAGAACTTTACCTAAACTAATACTTACTCAACATTTGGAAAAGGCTGTACTTTACAAGAAAGCACATCATAAAAAACATCGTCTTCATTTAACTTTTTGTATATACTATATGCTGCAGTTCCAAAAAGCCTGAATTCTGTTTGCTCTTCTGTTCATTTTATCATGTAGTTTCTTGTTCATGCATTATGATTGAATTTTAACACGTTTTAAGAAATGTGTTAAACAGTCAGGAACTGTGATTTTCATGTAAAAGAAAAACAAAAAAAAAAACAGGAGAAATACACCAAAACATCTAACCAGTGGTTAAGTCTTCAAATAATGTCCTGACGGCAACAAAGAAGATTGATCCAGGATCTTTTCCTTGGGCTGCAAATTACAGCCTGTCATTGATTTCCACTTTATGCTCCTGCACAGACAATGGCTCCTATTCTCAGGGACAAATAAAATATATAAATAAATAAAAAAAACAAGACAAATGCTGCCACTGTGTTGTGTTTAAGCCTGAGGTTATTACTTCACAGGGAGATATTTCTATTCATCCTTACCCGGGAGGAGCGTCACAAATCACAATCTCACACGCAGCAATAAATAAAAGTGGCAACACAAATTCATTCATGTGCACGCACACATACAGATAGGATACCTGGCTCCATGTTCTCATAATCTCCAAGATCCCTGCAGTTGTCCAATCTAATCAGTATTTAAGTGATGGACTTAATAAACATGGCTCTGAGGCCTTCAAGAACTGAATGTTCTATAGAAGACAGAGGGGGTTTGGAGCTGGGTGGTGATGTGACATACTGAAGTAAATCAAACATCCCAGAGAGTCTTCGAAAAAGTTTCCATTCGCAAAAGACTTCCTATTTGTGAAATATAATACTGAGCTTTTTTCCAATATCTCGTCCGTGTTCAAAGAGCTAGCGGCTATTTGTCGTTGAAATTGTGGGGGTGCAACCACATATTATTGTCAGCACAATAAAATGACATAATTCAGAACAGTCTAAGCCATATAGGAGAAATTTAAAAAAAAAATCAAATTTTAAGGATGCAACTAATCATTATTTTTTTATTATTGATTAATTTTGATTAAATTAATAATAGTTTAGTATAGTTATAATTTCTGTTACATTTCATAATTTGAACAAATTTCAAATGTCATTTGAAGTTATTATTGTGACAATAATTCTGTGGGTGCATGTGTCCATAGTCCCAGGCCAACAGTAAGTCCAAACTATGAGTGTTCTTTTTTTTTTTTTTTGAGTGAAATGTAATTATTCAATAATATGTCATTTAGCTTTGGCAATAATGTAACGTGAACATTCATGCCAACACAGCCTATTTGAACTGAAATGAGTGTTAGTAGCGACAAGGGCCACAGTGCCAGTGAAATAATCCGCCCCAAATAGTAATACACAATGGAAAAACTGTTTAAAACCTGTAGTGAAAATGAATATTAAAGCTTAAAATACAAGAACTATAAAGATAAAGATAAAAAAGGCATCTAAAACCAAACCGTCCTTTCAGTGGCTTTAAATATTTAAAAATTCAGCCTTCTTAAAAACAAGGATCACACGATCATGTGACAACTTCACTCGTTGCAATTTTTTTCTGTTTGTGTGATTGCAACAGCATCCTGATCATCGGTCTGGAATCATTAGACAGATGCACAGCTGCACATGTGTGATGAGAGAAAGAGACACACACACATAATGACAGCATGGGGCATGAGAATAAGTATGACCGTTTACATGCATTTATTTGTGTGACTGAACATGTGCATGCAATCGTGTGCGTCTTTGTGTTGAATACGCAAGTTCATGCATGTGTACATCACTGTATGATGTAGAATTGTGAGCCCGTATGGGGAGTCTGTTGTCCAGAGGGCAGAGCAATGGCAGAGCACCATTGAGACGCCTGTCACTCCACTCTGTCCCCTTTTGTTTCTGCTGTGAAGCCTAACAGACCCAGGACATCCCACCATTGTTTCCACCTCTCAGAGAATCCTTCTCTCAGCTTCAGGCTACAGTCAGACCTTTTTCCGAACCCTGCCACCCTGCTCTAACCTTCCTTAGAGCAGAGAAGCTGAGAGGGATCCCAGATGATGCCTTGTAGAACACGTAAAAGACAGCTAAATTAGGATCCGTAACTGGCAATTTACAGGGGGCTGGTGTCAGCTGACATATCTGACAGTTCACTGTCAACCCGAGAGGGCCTTCCTTTAATCACCACCCTGTCTTTCAACCTCAGAGACTTGCACTCACTGAGGGCGGGTGGCACTGAGAATCCCTGAAGGTTTATCCTCTGTGGTCTGTTTAAGCCAGTCAGTCTCCCTTAAACTTTAAGGGAGACTGACTGTGTGAAGGGTCTTTTTCTGGCGTCTTGGGGTTTTGAAGTCAAGGATTATGTGAATGAGCAGAAATACATGCATTAGTATCAACAGCTTTGTTTTTTTGCCACACTGCTGGCATGTTCTATACATGCCAATGTCATTGAAATCACTGTCACTGAGACATCTAAACAACTATTGGATTGATAGTCAGGGAAATTGGCAGAGACATACATGGTTCCCATATATATCCCTATATGTATCTGAATGACTTTGGTGATCCCCTGGCTTTCCCCTCGAACACCATCATGAGGTCGGATGTTGTGGTTTTGAGTAGTAGCCTAGTTGTAGTTATCTTAAGTATTTCAATAGCCATGACATTTGGTACAGACATTCTTATTTATCCTTAGGATGAATTGTAGTAACCCCAGTGGACCCCTAACCTTTTTTTACCTAGCACTATCATCTGGTCTGAGTTTAATTCAAATATTTGGGTTTATGACTAAATACCTGCAAAACTAATGACATGCCTATCAGCCTCAGCTGCACTTTACGTTTGGTGCTAATTGGCTATTCTAACATGCTAAAAGAAGATGGTGAAAATAGGAACATTATGCCTGCTAAACATTTGCTTGTTGACACTGCGAGCATGTTAGCGTGCTGACGTTAGCATGTAGCACCCCTGTGACGAAGTACAGCCTCACAGAGCTGCATGAACGGCTGGAAACTCATAGTCTTGTTAATAGTTAAGACAATTTGAAAGACTAATACTATAATTGTAATTTACCAACTATTGTTTGGTTGTTTCTACAGATGAACACAAGTTTACAACTGAAAAACGTAATCACTATATGTTTCGTTTTTAGTAAAGTATATTTCTGTATTATTTATGACCAGACAGTTTTAAGATCATATTATCTTGTAGAGCTAATCTTGTTTTATAGTAACATGGCATACTCTTTTGTATGCAGTTTAGTTTGTGATGTTATAAATGTATAAATGAAAATTGGTAGTTGTGTTTTAATGCATGGCCATAAAATTTACTAAAAATATATAAAGTAATCAATTGAAAGAACTCTTTTGCTCAGAACTCTCAGCAGTGTGTAATTAAATAATTATCACCATAATAACATTATGAACACCGTAAAAGCAGAGAGTGAGAGCAAATCCTTTTTGGGGCTCATTAAAAATGGTCCACCTGTCGGCCTGCGATTGGCATTATGTGTGCTAATTGTCTGGGGCTGCAGGTAAATACAGCAGCGTGGCTTTTGCCATTCGCTTCTAGTCTCATTATCCCGCAGAATTAGAAGGCCAATTACAGGGCATTACCTTGACAGCAGGATAGCTAAAGCCCCACTGCTGTTAGATTACACATGGAGCTACCTCCCAGCTAGCTTCAAAGGACAGACACACACACACACACACACACACACAGGAAGGTAGGTAGGTAGAGGTTAGAAGTCAGATGTCCCGAGCCCAGTTAGCTTTGTTAAGCATAAAAATCATGTTGTTGAACATCTTAACTGATGAAAGGACTATTTGGGTACTGGTTAAATTAGCTCTCCTTGAAACATGACAGCTATTAATATCTTAACTTTAGTACGCTACGAGGAGAAAGTAGAGGGAAACATGCTGAGGATAAGTTCATGGATTTTTTTTCTAATGAGGCTTGTGTTTCAATCTCTGAGCGCCTTTCGCAATGTTTATTACGCCAGTTAATATTGCGATGATAATAAAAAAAAACAATATATTGTGCAGCCCTAGTGCAAAAGTTAGCCAAGTGTTGCAGCATGCAGGATTAAATCTGACTAGACATAAACACACCCACACACGAACACCCCCCCCCCCCCCCCCCCACCCCACACACACACACACACACACACACACACACACACACAGGATGCTGATAATGGGAGAGGTCATTGATGGTGACCGAGCTCTTCATTAAATCACCAGTTCCAGGAATAGATTGAGCGGGGGAGGTGAACAAAGGAGGGAGATGGAGGCAGATACGGAGAGCGAGAGAGAGAGAGAGAGAGAGAGAGAGAGAGAGAGAGAGAGAGAGAGAGAGAGAGAGAGAGAGAGAGAGAGAGTGAGAGAGAGAGTAGTCATGTCCCCTGGGAGCAGTATTAACAGACAGATGAGATGAACAAAGAAGAACATGGCGGCTCTGGTCAGGTGAGGTCATGATGAGGACGACAAAGACATCCTCAGGACACACTACTGTCCAACTACTGTTTCAAAGTCTACCTTCAACACTGACTGTAATCTAACCTGTGCCCTATGCGCCCCAAAGCTGAGAGCGGCCCGTCTGAACAATTAAAGGGTGGCTACGTGAAATCTTGGCTTTCATACAGTTTGATTTCACCCTAAAGCTTTTACATTTGTTTTAATGTTCCGGATTTATTGGTCTTAAATCCATTATTTTATAAAGATCACATATTTTTATTTTATATTATACTATTGCTTTAGGAGCTTATTAATCATATTTGGAGAAATGTTGCAAGTATTAAAGGCTATGCTTGGACTTGAAAAAAAAAAAAAAAAAAAAAACTTCTTAGAAGTACATCTTAGCTCAGTCACAGTCAGCGGTGAAGGCCATCTAGCTTTGGCACATTGATTTTTTTATGTGAGAAAGTTACAATCTTTGCTTAAGTGTGTGTATCAAAAACTATATATGCTTTAATGAAGACATTTGTAGCCACTCTCATTGCTGGCAGTAGATATGTCACGGTTGAAGTAATCAATACGGTGCTTTGGGAAATTTGAAATCCAAAACCCTGACTCAGTCTCAGCTGTCGGCCCCGTGGAGAGCACAGGCGGCTGTGGTAATGCAAGGTGAGCAGAACCAACAGAGACTGTTGGTGAAACAACGACCGGATTTGGGGTGGAGAGTCGCTCTGTTGGATTAGTGCAGAGCAGAGCCACATGGAGACAATGTGAACTAGTAAATAGTCGACACTCGGCTCCACAAAATGCTCTCTGTATTTGTCAGTATGGCTATGTTTAGAAATTGGTGTCGTCCGGCGACTTTTAGTGCGAAGAAAGTGTAGTAAAGATGATTAGCTCTTCTGAAGAGTCCATCATGTTTTTTCCTCCTTGGCTAGTAGCAACTGTGTGGAGGAGGGGTGAGGGTGTGCGATCACGGAAGTCTTGTATCATGTGGACGCGCCAACAGAATTGTTGTCATTACTTAGAATTCCTCATGGGGGAGACAGAAACTATGCACTATAGCTTTATGTTTTTGTTGACTAAAATTACACTAAAACTAACAAAAACTCAAATGGCTAATAATTTGACTGAAAACATTTTCTCCCCAGAAAAGTCAAACTAAATCAAAATCAGTGTCAAACTAAATCAAAATCAGCTGTCAAAATCAACGCTGGTGATGGGCTGAAAATGCTTGTGTAAATTCTTAGTATGCACTTTCCTGAAGGCAAGGGCTGAGCTTACAGTGTGTAATCATAGAACTGGGTTTACAATACGTACCTGCTGTTTTATGTTCATGTTTTATCGCATTACACCCTTCTGTGTGATCTTAGCATTCCATGGCTGGTAAGAAGCTATGGCATCTATCTTGTACAAGTCAATATGGATCTTTCTAAGAAATGTACAATAGACAACAGCTTTACAAATTGCATTGCCTACAAACATGAGTGCACACGTGTGCCCCCTGCATAACAATGCCTCTCTGTGCTCAGCCACAGTCATATTTGTATTGTACTGTCAGATTTTATCAGTGATCTATGACTTGCTTCAGATGCATCCTCTCTAGCATTTAAAAAAAAATCTCCCAGCCTGTTTTCCTCCCTGTCTGTCCACAGTCACGGACGAGTAGTGCCAGAAATGAGCTCTGAATCATCCTGATATAAATATGCTCTGGCTTTTTTTTTTTTCATTTTTGTCTAATTTCACAACAAATTGAGTTTAAATTAATCTGCTGCAGGCAGATAAAGTTGTATCATCATGGATCAAGGATGTGGCCCATGCCTATCAAGGTGATTGTGTGTGTATTTTTTTTTATAGGGGGTGTGGGGGTGGGTACTGCCTGCCTGTCAGTCCCTGATAAATGATTCCATGTGAAATATCTCCATTAAATCTGCCTTTATCAGTGAGAGAAGCCCTCTCAGCCCCGCCATTAGCATTGCAATTTATGGGACAGCTCCCAGGCTCAACAAATCAATTCCCAAGTGTACTTGGCCAATTCAGGCCAGATTAGTTGGAAGTAGGCTGGGGCAGGTTTTAATAATGTGTCGGATGATTACTGCAGCATTGAGATATCTTTGGTTTTTCACCCCGTTTCACACACTTTGCAGCTCCTTTGTAGCTTGTAAACCAATGTCCCATTGTGGCGTTTTCTTTTCTTTTCCTGTTTGTGGTATTTCAGAGCACAATAGATTTCAGGCTACCACCGGTGTTGCTATGTCAGCACTGGAGATAAAGAATATTACCCTTATAGAGATGCTATCAACAAGAACCCAGGGATAACTTTGCTGAAAAAGACTCAGCAATTTGCAGCGAAAAAAGCCCCACAATCTTGTTTTGGATATCAGAGAAAGTTGTTTTTTGTGACAAGCTGTTTCTGCCAGCTCCCATTCACAATAGGACAGATGTTGTCAGAAAAAAAGAAGACAAAAACCTATATGCCACCTCCATAACCAGCACGCATAGAAAACAACCCAGGGCATTTGTTCATTTTGAATTAATCTGTGTCAAGAACAACCCACCGGAGACCTTATCTTTGGGTGTGTGGCTTTGATTCTCTCTCACACACATACATGCGTTTGTGAGGATGCGAGTTCCTCTTTTAGTTTCTTCTGCTCGTTTGGCCTCGTCTGCACTTAACTCTGCTTTTGCATCTCACTGCTCCTCTCTGGCTAGATGGCATTAAGCTGAGGGTGAATGACATTTTTGGAAATCAGACATTAATGCAGTGCTGGTAGACTTAACCGAGAGATGTTACTGGGGATTTCCACCGAATGCAGAACGTCTGCGGACCGGCTCCGCTGCGTGTCGGCTCCGTGCTCCGCCGTCCGTCAATACCCACCAGGTCCGGATTTGTTGTGTAACAGCTGCAGCCATGACTGACAGCTGAAGTCACGAGGACCCACGAGATCTCGCGAATTCAGCTAGAATAGAACCACAAAACCAGCAACAGTTTGTTTCCATCCAGAGGAGTAGAGGGGAAACAACAACTGTGTTTTCAAGGTGTAGTGCAGGGAAATATGATCCGCCGTGAGCATGGTGTATTTTATTTTGAAAATTAACCGGATGTTTTATTTTGCTTCTGTGCTCGACTTCCTATCCCGCACTATCTACCGTGTGCTGAATTGCTGCGGAGCTCTCCAGCGTCCGGCAAAAATAGAAGCTCTGCGTATCTGCTCAGGAGGGCTGCGGATCGCCGGAGCTGTGCCGGAGTAGAAACGCAGCCATTCCGCAGTCAGTGGAAATACACACATTGACTTTAATGGAAACCTAATGACTCCGCAGACATTCCGCAACCAGTGGAAATTGGGGGTAATGATGAAGCGTGTGCACCTGCTTAGATGATCCAATGCAACGTATGCATATACGTTTAAAAAAAAATCATCCTAGATCCTAGGTTTGTAGAAAATGGATGAAAAATGAATCAAAATGGGCTAATCAGGCAGATCAGACAAGAGATGGAGACTCATTAATGTATAAGAAGCAGGGGGATAGACGCCTTTGCAAAGCCCAGATGATGCCAAAAGGGTCCGACAAGCTGTGAGAAAGGGTTGGCCTTAAAATGGAGAGATGGTACTGTAGAGGGCTCTGGAAGGTGAAAAATATCCTTGACCAAGAGGGGGCTCATGTGCAGCACTTTCTTCAAAAGATGACATGTACACAGTGCTAAAAAAAACACTTAAAGACGTCAGCTTGATGAGCAAAAGCTCTTTTGGTGAGTTTTTGTGTGTGTGTGTGTGTGTGTGTGTGTGTGTGTGTGTGTGTGTGTGCGTGTGCATGTGTGTGTGTCTGTGTGTGCATGTGTGTGTGTGCGTTTGTGTGTGGTGGTCCAACCAACAGGATGCTGGGCTTATTTTATTACACAACATCAAGTCATATGGGAAAGAGGGCGTTATTAAAGGTCAGGAGCCCGGGGTAAAGGGAGATGGAGAGGTGAAACGCGGAGAAGAGGAAGCTGTAATGTAAATCTGTGGCGGTCCGGGACATGTGCTGTCTCTTCGTCTCTCGTCACTGTCAGCGAGGCCTGTGTCTCTGTCCTCTGCAGCACCAAACATGCTCAGCGAGGGAGAAGTGCTCCTAGCAATCGCCCTGCGACATGCTGATAGCAACTGGCATTATTAACATCATGACTCTAACGCATATCAGCATGCAAATGTAACTAATCCATTCCCCACTGCTGAAACACTAACATTATTAGAAAACACTCGAGCTGAGTGTTGTTTTTTTTTAAGGTTAACATATTTCTCAGTTTAATATGTGCCTCAGTTTGGGTGTACATTTTTGGTAGGGATGGGGCATATGTCAAATGTTATTGCCAATCGAAAGTTGCTGTATGAGTATATATTAGCTGCCATTAAAAGAAAAATGTATCATAACATTGCATGGATTTATTACATTACTTGAAGCTTGGGTGGAATATTTTCAAACCCAAAGTGAAGCCAGGATATTACTCATTTTTAATGTCAATCCCTGTAGCCCACACATGAATTTTTTTTTTGTATCCGTGCCCTCCACTTGCTGCAGGATGCAATTATTGAGTTCTTTCATTTAAAAACTCCCCACAAAGTGAAAAAAATATCACCACATTGTGACTCATTTCTCACATCACAACATCCACCTTTAACACAGGCCCAAGAAGTACATTTTTCCTCAAATCAATAGCAAATGACTTTTTTCATATCTGGAAGGTTTTTTTCTAAAGTCATTTCTAGAAACTACAATCAAACTGCAGTACACTACAGCTCGACCAATAAATCAACGATACTAGCTTATATATTATGAGAGAAATTGCAGAACAGAAATACCAAAGACCTGTTTAAGATCATTTAGATACAGTATTGCGATTAC